>NC_046978.1:20482788-20502788 GCF_009769545.1 Cyclopterus lumpus | reverse complement strand
AACTCCTCCCACTTCCTGTGTTTTATAATGTCTAAGACTGATTTTAAGAGGTTTTAAGGATCTGCAGGAACCCTGTAGAGAGAGAGAGAAGGAGATATATAGAGAGATAGAGAGAGAGAGAGAGGAGATATACAGAGAGATAGAGAGAGAGAGAAGGAGATATATAGAGAGATAGAGAGAGAGAGAGAGAGGAGATATACAGAGAGAGAGAGAGAGAGAGAGAGGAGATATACAGAGAGATAGAGAGAGAGAGGAGATATACAGAAAGATAGAGAGAGAGAGGAGATATACAGAGAGATAGAGAGAGAGAGAGGAGATATACAGAGAGATAGAGAGAGAGAGGAGATATACAGAGAGATAGAGAGAGAGAGGAGATATACAGAGAGATAGAGAGAGAGAGAGAGGAGATATACAGAGAGATAGAGAGATAGAGAGAGAGAGAGAGAGAGAGAGAGGAGATATATAGAGAGATAGAGAGGAGATATATAGAGAGATAGAGAGAGAGAGAGAGATAGAGAGAGAGGAGATAGAGATAGAGAGAGAGAGGAGATAGACAGATAGACAGAGAGATAGAGATAGAGATAGAGAGAGAGAGAGAGAGGGGGGTGGGATAGAGAGAGAGATAGAGATAGAGGAGATAGAGATAGAGAGAGATAGACAGATAGACAGAGAGATATAGAGAGAGATAGAGATAGAGAGAGGGGGGTGGGATAGAGATAGAGATAGAGAGAGGGGGGTGGGATAGAGATAGAGATAGAGATAGAGAGAGGGGGTGGGATAGAGATAGAGATAGAGAGAGAGAGAGAGAGAGAGGGGGGTGGGATAGAGAGAGAGATAGAGGAGATAGAGATAGAGAGAGATAGACAGATAGACAGAGAGATAGAGATAGAGATAGAGAGAGGGGGGTGGGATAGACAGAGATGGAGATAGAGATAGAGAGAGATAGACAGATAGACAGAGAGATAGAGAGAGAGATAGAGATAGAGAGAGGGGGGTGGGATAGAGATAGAGATAGAGAGAGGGGGTGGGATAGAGAGAGAGATAGAGATAGAGATAGAGATAGAGAGAGGGGGGTGGGATAGAGAGAGATATAGAGATAGAGATAGAGAGAGGGGGGTGGGATAGACAGAGAGATAGAGATAGAGAGAGGGGGGTGGGATAGAGAGAGAGATAGAGATAGAGAGAGGGGGGTGGGATAGAGAGAGAGATAGAGATAGAGATAGAGAGAGGGGGGTGGGATAGACAGAGAGATAGAGATAGAGAGAGGGGGGTGGGATAGAGATAGAGATAGAGATAGAGAGAGGGGGGTGGGATAGAGATAGAGATAGAGATAGAGAGAGGGGGGTGGGATAGACAGAGAGATAGAGATAGAGAGAGGGGGGTGGGATAGAGAGAGAGATAGAGATAGAGAGAGGGGGGTGGGATAGAGAAAGAGATAGAGATAGAGAGAGGGGGGTGGGATAGAGAGAGAGATAGAGATAGAGAGAGGGGGGTGGGATAGAGAGAGAGATAGAGATAGAGAGAGGGGGGTGGGATAGACAGAGAGATAGAGATAGAGATAGAGAGAGGGGGGTGGGATAGAGAGAGAGATAGAGATAGAGAGAGGGGGGTGGGATAGAGAGAGAGATAGAGATAGAGAGAGGGGGGTGGGATAGAGAGAGAGATAGAGATAGAGAGAGGGGGGTGGGATAGAGATAGAGATAGAGAGAGGGGGGTGGGATAGAGAGAGAGATAGAGATAGAGAGAGGGGGGTGGGATAGAGATAGAGATAGAGAGAGGGGGGTGGGATAGAGAGAGAGATAGAGATAGAGAGGGGGGTGGGATAGAGAGAGAGATAGAGATAGAGAGAGGGGGGTGGGATAGAGAGAGAGATAGAGATAGAGAGAGGGGGGTGGGATAGAGAGAGAGATAGAGAGAGGGGGGTGGGATAGAGAGAGAGATAGAGATAGAGAGAGGGGGGTGGGATAGAGAGAGTCCTCACCCATGGCTCCAAAGACTCCGTCTGAATCCCTCATCTCTTCGTTCATCCTGGCCATCCGCAGTCTGAAACCATGTTTCATGTTTAATGTCAACAAGAAAATGTAAACATCAGATTCCAGAAGGAGCATCAAGCTGGTGGATCTAAAACCTACAGAGTGAGGTTTACGTCTTTATGCTAAGCTAGGCTAACCCCGTCCCGTCACTCACAGTGTGACGATGTCAGCGTGGGCGGTTTCCACGGCGATGGCCAACGGATCCTGGCCTCGTTCGTCTGCAGCGTACTGATTGGCTCCCCTCTTCAGCAGCAGACACACCTGTCTGCACAGACAATGAAAGGGGGAGGGGCTTATTCTGATGTGTGTGTACCCAGTGTGTCCAGCAGCAGCAGTGTGTATATGTGTGTGTAGTGTGTAGTTTGTGTGTGTAGTGTGTATATGTGTGTGTAGTGTGTATATGTGTGTGTAGTGTGTGTGTGTGTAGTGTGTATATGTGTGTGTAGTGTGTAGTGTGTGTACCCCGTGTGTCCAGCAGCAGCAGCAGTGTGTATATGTGTGTGTAGTGTGTATATGTGTGTGTAGTGTGTAGTGTGTGTATGTGTGTGTAGTGTGTATGTGTGTGTAGTGTGTAGTGTGTATATGTGTGTGTAGTGTGTGTGTGTGTAGTGTGTATATGTGTGTGTAGTGTGTGTGTGTGTGTAGTGTGTAGTGTGTGTACCCCGTGTGTCCAGCAGCAGCAGCAGTGTGTATATGTGTGTGTAGTGTGTAGTGTGTGTGTAGTGTGTATATGTGTGTGTAGTGTGTGTGTGTAGTGTGTATATGTGTGTGTAGTGTGTAGTGTGTGTGTAGTGTGTATATGTGTGTGTAGTGTGTAGTGTGTGTGTGTAGTGTGTATGTGTGTAGTGTGTAGTTTGTGTACCCCGTGTGTCCAGCAGCAGCAGCAGTGTGTATATGTGTGTGTAGTGTGTAGTTTGTGTGTGTAGTGTGTGTGTGTAGTGTGTGTACCCTGTGTGTCCAGCAGCAGCAGCAGTGTGTAGTGTGTGTGTAGTGTGTGTGTAGTGTGTGTACCCTGTGTGTCCAGCAGCAGCAGCAGTGTGTAGTGTGTAGTGTGTGTGTAGTGTGTAGTGTGTGTACCCTGTGTGTCCAGCAGCAGCAGCAGCAGCAGTGTGTAGTGTGTGTGTAGTGTGTAGTGTGTGTACCCTGTGTGTCCAGCAGCAGCAGCAGCAGCAGTGTGTAGTGTGTGTGTAGTGTGTGTACCCTGTGTCCAGCAGCAGCAGCAGTGTGTGTGTAGTGTGTAGTGTGTGTACCCTGTGTGTCCAGCAGCAGCAGCAGTGTGTAGTGTGTAGTGTGTAGTGTGTGTGTAGTGTGTAGTGTGTGTACCCTGTGTGTCCAGCAGCAGCAGCAGTGTGTAGTGTGTAGTGTGTAGTGTGTGTGTAGTGTGTAGTGTGTGTACCCTGTGTGTCCAGCAGCAGCAGCAGTGTGTAGTGTGTGTGTAGTGTGTAGTGTGTAGTGTGTGTACCCTGTGTGTCCAGCAGCAGCAGCAGTGTGTAGTGTGTGTGTAGTGTGTAGTGTGTAGTGTGTGTACCCTGTGTGTCCAGCAGCAGCAGCAGTGTGTGTGTAGTGTGTAGTGTGTGTACCCTGTGTGTCCAGCAGCAGCAGCAGTGTGTAGTGTGTGTGTAGTGTGTAGTGTGTGTACCCTGTGTGTCCAGCAGCAGCAGCAGCAGCAGTGTGTGTGTAGTGTGTAGTGTGTAGTGTGTGGTGTGTGTAACCTGTGTGTCCAGCAGCAGCAGCAGCAGCAGTGTGTGTGTAGTGTGTAGTGTGTAGTGTGTGTAGTGTGTAGTGTGTGTACCCTGTGTGTCCAGCAGCAGTGTGTGTGTAGTGTGTAGTGTGTAGTGTGTGTACCCTGTGTGTCCAGCAGCAGTGTGTGTGTAGTGTGTAGTGTGTAGTGTGTGTACCCTGTGTGTCCAGCAGCAGCAGCAGCAGTGTGTGTGTAGTGTGTAGTGTGTAGTGTGTGTACCCTGTGTGTCCAGCAGCAGTGTGTGTGTAGTGTGTAGTGTGTGTACCCTGTGTGTCCAGCAGCAGCAGCAGTGTGTAGTGTGTGTGTAGTGTGTAGTGTGTAGTGTGTGTACCCTGTGTGTCCAGCAGCAGCAGCAGCAGCAGTGTGTAGTGTGTGTGTAGTGTGTAGTGTGTGTACCCTGTGTCCAGCAGCAGCAGCAGTGTGTGTGTAGTGTGTAGTGTGTAGTGTGTGTACCCTGTGTGTCCAGCAGCAGCAGCAGTGTGTGTGTAGTGTGTAGTGTGTGTACCCTGTGTGTCCAGCAGCAGCAGCAGTGTGTAGTGTGTAGTGTGTGTGTAGTGTGTAGTGTGTGTACCCTGTGTGTCCAGCAGCAGCAGCAGTGTGTAGTGTGTGTGTAGTGTGTAGTGTGTGTGTAGTGTGTAGTGTGTGTACCCTGTGTGTCCAGCAGCAGTGTGTGTGTAGTGTGTAGTGTGTAGTGTGTGTACCCTGTGTGTCCAGCAGCAGCAGCAGTGTGTAGTGTGTAGTGTGTGTGTAGTGTGTAGTGTGTGTACCCTGTGTGTCCAGCAGCAGCAGCAGTGTGTGTGTAGTGTGTAGTGTGTGTGTAGTGTGTAGTGTGTGTACCCTGTGTGTCCAGCAGCAGTGTGTGTGTAGTGTGTAGTGTGTGTAGTGTGTAGTGTGTAGTGTGTGTACCCTGTGTGTCCAGCAGCAGCAGCAGCATGGAGGGCTCCTTGCCCTCTCAGGTCTCGGTGGTTGACGTTTGCTCTGTTTAGCAGCAGGAACTCGCAGGCCGACAGCGACCCCTACAACAACAACAACAACAACAACAACAACAACAACAACAACGTGACTGGTCTATGTGGTGATACAATCTTCCTGTGAACTCTTCTTCTCATAGAATCAGAAGCTTTGACATAAAGGAGTTAACAAGCAACACATGAATGCTACATTGATGCTACATTGATGCTACATTGATGCTGCATTGATGCTGCATTGATGCTACATTGATGCTGCATTGATGCTGCATTGATGCTACATTGATGCTACATTGATGCTGCATTGATGCTGCATTGATGCTACATTGATGCTACATTGATGCTGCATTGATGCTGCATTGATGCTACATTGATGCTACATTGATGCTACATTGATGCTGCATTGATGAGGTTTTAAATGCAACCCTTTCACTTGTTGTGAAGCTTTATTATTATTAGTATTATTTCCTCCTCCTCACCCCGACAGCAGCTCCGATCAGCGCCGTGCGTCCCGCCTCCTCCCCAATGCTCTGGTTGACCTCTGCCCCCTGGGCCAACGCCGTCGCCATGGCTACCAGGTCCCCGGCCTCCGCCGCCTGATAGAGCCGCCGCCCGGCGTCGCCCTTCAGACCTCCTGCAGGAGAAGGAGGAGGTCGTTATATATATATATATATATATTAATATATATATATATATATATATAAATATATGAAAACAACTTGTTGCATGAATATCTTACGATCTGACACAAATCTCTTCTCCACATATTTCTCTTTGATCCACGTCTCCTTCTCGGCTCTAGAAGGAACAACAAATACAGTTATTGTATTTTATCTGTTGTTTTCTTACTGATCAGCAGCCATGTCATCAATACATTATTATTGATTACACAAACTGACACCTGGGCCCTATTTCTCGTACGTGGCTAACGTGTTTAGCGTTTTCATTCATTCTAGCTGGATAATCTGGCCACGCCCCCTGAAGAAAATGGCCGCTCCCTTCCTCATTGATGGAGTGATATTAGTTATATTAATGTTTCATAGGGAGAGAGTTCTGATGACGTGATGACGACTTCCTGTACGAGCGCCTTCCATTCTGCCCACAAGGAATCAATTATTACAGACCTTCTGGAGCCTACATTGAACACCACATTGACTGTCTCACAGACTGTATGCAGAGCCTTGTGGTACAGTGTTGTACAGTGTGGTACATTGTTGGTGTACAGTGTGGTACAGTGTGGTACATTGTTGTGTACAGTGTGGTACATTGGTGTACAGTGTGGTACAGTGTGGTACATTGTTGTTGTACAGTGTGGTACATTGGTGTACAGTGTGGTACATTGTTGTACAGTGTTGTACAGTGTGGTACATTGTTGTGTACAGTGTGGTACATTGGTGTACAGTGTGGTGCAGTGTGGTACATTGTTGTTGTACATTGTGGTACATTGGTGTACAGTGTGGTACATTGTTGTACAGTGTTGTACAGTGTGGTACATTGTTGTTGTACAGTGTGGTACATTGGTGTACAGTGTGGTACATTGGTGTACAGTGTGGTACATTGGTGTACATTGGTGTACAGTGTGGTACATTGGTGTACATTGTTGTACAGTGTGGTACATTGGTGTACATTGTGGTACATTGGTGTACATTGTGGTACATTGGTGTACATTGTTGTACAGTGTGGTACATTGGTGTACATTGTGGTACATTGGTGTACATTGTTGTACAGTGTGGTACATTGGTGTACATTGTTGTACAGTGTGGTACATTGTTGTACATTGTTGTACAGTGTGGTACATTGGTGTACATTGGTGTACAGTGTGGTACATTGTTGTTGTACAGTGTGGTACATTGGTGTACATTGGTGTACAGTGTGGTACATTGGTGTACAGTGTGGTACATTGGTGTACATTGGTGTACAGTGTGGTACATTGGTGTACATTGGTGTACAGTGTGGTACATTGTTGTACAGTGTGGTACATTGTTGTACAGTGTTGTACATTGTTGTACAGTGTTGTACAGTGTGGTACATTGTTGGTGTACAGTGTGGTACATTGGTGTACAGTGTTGTACAGTGTGGTACATTGTTGTGTACAGTGTGGTACATTGGTGTACAGTGTGGTACAGTGTGGTACATTGTTGTTGTACAGTGTGGTACATTGGTGTACAGTGTGGTACATTGTTGTACAGTGTTGTACAGTGTGGTACATTGTTGTTGTACAGTGTGGTACATTGGTGTACAGTGTGGTACATTGGTGTACAGTGTGGTACATTGGTGTACATTGGTGTACAGTGTGGTACATTGGTGTACATTGTTGTACAGTGTGGTACATTGGTGTACATTGTGGTACATTGGTGTACATTGTGGTACATTGGTGTACATTGTTGTACAGTGTGGTACATTGGTGTACATTGTGGTACATTGGTGTACATTGTTGTACAGTGTGGTACATTGTTGTACATTGTTGTACAGTGTGGTACAGTGGTGTACATTGGTGTACAGTGTGGTACATTGTTGTTGTACAGTGTGGTACATTGGTGTACATTGGTGTACAGTGTGGTACATTGGTGTACAGTGTGGTACATTGGTGTACATTGGTGTACAGTGTGGTACATTGGTGTACATTGGTGTACAGTGTGGTACATTGTTGTACAGTGTGGTACATTGTTGTACAGTGTTGTACATTGTTGTACAGTGTTGTACAGTGTGGTACATTGTTGTTGTACAGTGTGGTACATTGGTGTACAGTGTGGTACATTGTTGTTGTACAGTGTGGTACATTGGTGTACAGTGTGGTACATTGGTGTACATTGGTGTACAGTGTGGTACATTGTTGTTGTACAGTGTGGTACATTGGTGTACATTGGTGTACAGTGTGGTACATTGGTGTACAGTGTGGTACATTGGTGTACATTGGTGTACAGTGTGGTACATTGGTGTACAGTGTGGTACATTGGTGTACATTGTTGTACAGTGTGGTACATTGTTGTACAGTGTGGTACATTGGTGTACATTGTTGTACAGTGTGGTACATTGTTGTACATTGGTGTACAGTGTGGTACATTGTGGTACATTGGTGTACAGTGTTGTAAAGTGTGGTACATTGTGGTACATTGTTGTACATTGGTGTACAGTGTGGTACATTGGTGTACAGTGTGGTACATTGTTGTACATTGGTGTACAGTGTGGTACATTGTGGTACATTGGTGTACAGTGTTGTAAAGTGTGGTACATTGTGGTACATTGTTGTACATTGGTGTACAGTGTGGTACATTGGTGTACAGTGTGGTACATTGTTGTACATTGTTGTACAGTGTGGTACATTGTGGTACATTGTGGTACATTGTTCTACAGTGTGGTACATTGTTCTACAGTGTGGTACAGTGTTGTACATGGTGGTACATTGTTGTACAGTGTGGTGCATTGTGGTACATTGTTGTACATGGTGGTACATTGTTGTACAGTGTGGTGCATTGTTGTACATTGTTGTACAGTGTGGTACATTGTGGTACATTGTTGTACAGTGTGGTGCATTGTGGTACATTGTTGTACAGTGTGGTACATTGTTGTACATGGTGGTACATTGTTGTACAGTGTGGTGCATTGTGGTACATTGTTGTACATGGTGGTACATTGTTGTACAGTGTGGTGCATTGTGGTACATTGTTGTACATTGTTGTACAGTGTGGTACATTGTTGTACAGTGTGGTGCATTGTGGTACATTGTTGTACATTGTTGTACAGTGTGGTACATTGTTGTACATTGTTGTACAGTGTGGTACATTGTGGTACATTGTTCTACAGTGTCGGCGATGCAGAACATCGTGGTTTTGGTGGAACTCATGGATGTGTTCATTACGTTCTCTGGTCATGTCCGAGTAAATGCAATAACAGTTCTATATGTTCATCTCCACATAATGTATATACACATATATATTATCTATTGTTCTGAAAGAGTTGAGATAGTTATGTTAGATCTCATTGGATGATGGATGTCATTCCGCCGACTGCCAGCAGGCACATTTAAAGAATGAGGCTCTTAAAATGAGCCGATACATTTTCCCAACACTGATGCTGAGAGCAGATTCATGAAAGTCAACGCAGACGACTGGATGTGAATTGTGAATAAAGAAGATGTTCATCCATTTAGTCACCGAGCTGTGAGCCTACGGGTGATGTTATGTATAAATATATATATGATATTAATGTTACGAACCCAAACACGAGGGCATTAGATGTTCAGACGTCTTTCCACAACAAGTATAAAGCAGAACTAGTGGTTATTTGTTCCGTGGTGAATGGAGGAAGTTATAAATGTTTCCATGGAGATAAGCCACGCCCCCTCTCCAGCGCGAGTGAATGAATTGATTAGATTTTTCCATGATTATGGTCTGGAATTCCTCAAATACGTTCATGATCATCTCCAGAGGAGAAAAAGAGTCTCTTCCTTTGAGTTCATGTGCTGTTAGAAAATCATGTTTCTACTATCCTGAGGACTGAAGTCTGGTTTGAATTAACCAGATTGTTTGAGCCTTTGAGAAACCGAGATAGCCTGATGTCAATCACCGTGTTCATTTAAGATGGATAACAGGACACTTGATCCACTTAGTACGAGAAATAGGGCCTGGATCAGTTTGTGGCTCTAAATAATAATAAATAGAGAGACACAAACTGACCCCAGATCAGGGGTCTTACCGCACGCTGGCAGCTCCAGGTTTCACTCGTCCTTCAGCTGAACATCTCGCCTCGTAGATCTGGTTCATCACATTATTACCCAGAATACACAGCAGCTACAAGAGGAGGAGGAGGAGGAGAAGGAGGAGGAGGAGGAGGAGGAGGAGGAGGAAGCGATAAGGAAGATAGAGGACGAAGATACAGAGGTCAGTTAGTTTTTAGCATCATAGTCATACATATATACACATTTACATATAAATGAACTAATGTGTGTGTGAGGGTGTTAGTGTGTGTGTGTGTTAGTGTGTGTGTGTTAGTGTGTGTGTGTTAGTGTGTGTGTGTTAGTGTGTGTGTGTTAGTGTGTGTGTGTGTTAGTGTGTGTGTGTGTGTGTTAGTGTGTGTGTGTGTTAGTGTGTGTGTGTGTGTTAGTGTGTGTGTGTGTTACCTTCAGCTGCTCAGCCTCCCAGGAGTCCAGAGTGAGAGATCTCACCTTGGACAGGTGAACACCGAGACTCCTGGAGACAGGAAGTACACAATGTACTACATAGTACTCTCTACACAAAGAGTACAATGTACTACGCAACTGTGTACTCTACCTGTGTACCGTGTACTACCTGTGTACTGTGTACTGTGTGTACCGTGTACTACCTGTGTACTACCTGTGTACTACCTGTCTACCGTGTACTACCTGTGTACTACCTGTATACTACCTGTGTACCGTGTACTACCTGTGTACTACCTGTCTACCGTGTACTACCTGTGTACTACCTGTCTACCGTGTACTACCTGTGTACTACCTGTATACTACCTGTGTACCGTGTACTACCTGTGTACTACCCGTGTACTACCCGTGTACCACCCGTGTACCACCCGTGTACTACCCGTGTACTACCCGTGTACTACCCGTGTACTACCCGTGTACTACCCGTGTACCACCCGTGTACCACCCGTGTACCACCCGTGTACTACCCGTGTACCACCCGTGTACCACCCGTGTACTACCCGTGTACCACCCGTGTACCACCCGTGTACCACCCGTGTACCACCCGTGTACTACCCGTGTACTACCCGTGTACTACCCGTGTACCACCCGTGTACCACCCGTGTACTACCCGTGTACCACCCGTGTACCACCCGTGTACTACCCGTGTACCACCCGTGTACTACCCGTGTACCACCCGTGTACCACCCGTGTACTACCCGTGTACTACCCGTGTACCACCCGTGTACTACCCGTGTACCACCCGTGTACTACCCGTGTACCACCCGTGTACTACCCGTGTACTACCCGTGTACCACCCGTGTACTACCCGTGTACCACCCGTGTACCACCCGTGTACCACCCGTGTACTACCCGTGTACCACCCGTGTACTACCCGTGTACCACCCGTGTACTACCCGTGTACTACCCGTGTACTACCCGTGTACCACCCGTGTACTACCCGTGTAACACCCGTGTACTACCCGTGTAACACCCGTGTACTACCCGTGTACTACCCGTGTACCACCCGTGTACCACCCGTGTACCACCCGTGTACTACCCGTGTACTACCCGTGTACCACCCGTGTACTACCCGTGTACTACCCGTGTACTACCTGTGTACTACCTGTGTACTACCTGTGTATCCCCGAGCACTCGATACACATGGTGACTCCCAGGTTGACGGAGGCCCAGCGAGGCTCCTCCTCCCCACAGTCACAGCACTGCTGGTTGCCGGGGCAACTGAGGGCCACGCCCAGCACGGGGGGCCTCTGGAGGGGGGGGCCCGGGGGGGGCTCTCTAGGCTGAACACAGGCAGGGTCAATGTGGACCTCTACAAGTTCTGAAGTACACAGCTGAGGTCCAGACTAGTTATACTGTGTGGTAATAGTACTTTTACTCTAACAGACTAGTTATACTGTGTGGTAATAGTACTTTTACTCTAACAGACTAGTTATACTGTGTGGTAATAGTACTTTTACTGTCTTCCCCACTGCCTACAATCACCTATAAAGAGTACACAAGTACTTCCTGTTTAGAAACACACGGAATCTTGTTCATATTTAATGGACAGAGTGCTAGGAGAAGTACTTGTACTCCCTCATTGAAGCCAGGAGAGGTATTTGTACTGTGGTATATTTAAAGTACCTGTGGGAGCGGAGCGTCGTCTCCCTCTCGGTACGCGAGGTCGATGCTGCCGTGCAGCGCGCTGAGCCAGAGCTGCTGCAGCTGCTGGGAGTCAGCCTGCAGGGCACAGCACCTGGTGACACACACACACACACACACACCCTTAAAGGTCTGTGTGTGTGTGTCCTTAAAGGTGTGTGTCTGTGTGTCCTTAAAGGTGTGTGTCTGTGTGTGTCTTTGTGTCCTTAAAGGTGTGTGTCTGTGTGTGTCTTAGTGTCCTTAAAGGTGTGTGTCTGTGTGTGTCTTTGTGTCCTTAAAGGTGTGTGTCTGTGTGTGTCTTTGTGTCCTTAAAGGTGTGTGTCTGTGTGTGTCTTTGTGTCCTTAAAGGTGTGTGTCTGTGTGTGTCTTAGTGTCCTTAAAGGTGTGTCTGTGTGTGTCTTTGTGTCCTTAAAGGTGTGTGTCTGTGTGTGTCTTAGTGTCCTTAAAGGTGTGTGTCTGTGTGTGTCTTTGTGTCCTTAAAGGTGTGTGTCTGTGTGTGTCTTTGTGTCCTTAAAGGTGTGTGTCTGTGTGTGTCTTAGTGTCCTTAAAGGTGTGTGTCTGTGTGTGTCTTTGTGTCCTTAAAGGTGTGTGTCTGTGTGTGTCTTAGTGTCCTTAAAGGTGTGTGTCTGTGTGTGTCTTTGTGTCCTTAAAGGTGTGTGTCTGTGTGTGTCTGTGTGTGTCTTTGTGTCCTTAAAGGTGTGTGTCTGTGTGTGTCTGTGTCCTTAAAGGTGTGTGTCTGTGTGTGTCTTTGTGTCCTTAAAGGTGTGTGTCTGTGTGTGTCTTTGTGTCCTTAAAGGTGTGTGTCTGTGTGTGTCTTTGTGTCCTTAAAGGTGTGTGTCTGTGTGTGTCTTTGTGTCCTTAAAGGTGTGTGTCTGTGTGTGTCTTTGTGTCCTTAAAGGTGTGTGTCTGTGTGTGTCTTTGTGTCCTTAAAGGTGTGTGTCTGTGTGTGTCTTTGTGTCCTTAAAGGTGTGTGTCTGTGTGTGTCTTTGTGTCCTTAAAGGTGTGTGTCTGTGTGTGTCTTTGTGTCCTTAAAGGTGTGTGTCTGTGTGTGTCTGTGTCTCTTACTTCTGAACTGAGAGCAGCTCGAAACAGAACCGGCGGTCCAGGTTCTGCAGAGACTTGACGGCACACAGTCGGAGATCCTCGAACAGAACCACAGAGTTCTCCTGCAGGAACAGAACACGTTCCACCGTATGTTTGGTGTTGGTGTTGTGCACAACAAGTATGAAGCAGAACTAGTGGTTATTTCGACCGCGGTGGACGGAGGATATTATAACCGTTTTTACCGAGACGAGCCACGGAGATAAGCCACGCCCCCTTTTCGCAACTGGTTGCGAAAGACACAAATGAACACAACTTGACTGGTAAACTGACGAGAGTTATGAAGCCGTTTGGTGTGAACGCACCAATCAGAAAGAAGATCAACACATAACTCACTAACTCATCTCAGCCGTACCTTGTGTGACTTCCTGTACATGAGTTGGTTGTCTCTGATGGAAAACCAGCATCTGAAACCAGTGGAAACATGAAACACTTAGAAGAGCTTCCCTTCCCCCCCGGGAGGAAGAGCTTCCCTTCCCCCCCAGGAGGAAGAGCTTCCCTTCCCCGGGAGGAAGAGCTTCCCCTTCCTCGGGAGGAAGAGCTTCCCCTTCCCCGGGAGGAAGAGCTTCCCCTTGAGCTTCCCCTTCCCCGGGAGGAAGAGCTTCCCCTTCCCCGGGAGGAAGAGCTTCCCTTCAGCTTCCCCTTCCCCGGGAGGAAGAGCTTCCCTTCACCGGGAGGAAGAGCTTCCCCTTCCTCGGGAGGAAGAGCTTCCCTTCCCCGGGAGGAAGAGCTTCCCTTAAGAGCTTCCCTTCACCGGGAGGAAGAGCTTCCCCTTCCCCGGGAGGAAGAGCTTCCCCTTCCCCGGGAGGAAGAGCTTCCCCTTCCCCGGGAGGAAGAGCTTCCCTTCACCGGGAGGAAGAGCTTCCCTTCACCGGGAGGAAGAGCTTCCCCTTGAGCTTCCCCTTCCCCGGGAGGAAGAGCTTCCCCTTCCCCGGGAGGAAGAGCTTCCCTTCACCGGGAGGAAGAGCTTCCCCTTCCCCGGGAGGAAGAGCTTCCCTTCCCCGGGAGGAAGAGCTTCCCCTTCCCCGGGAGGAAGAGCTTCCCTTCCTAAGAGCTTCCCTTAAGAGCTTCCCTTCACCGGGAGGAAGAGCTTCCCCTTCCCCGGGAGGAAGAGCTTCCCCTTCCCCGGGAGGAAGAGCTTCCCTTCACCGGGAGGAAGAGCTTCCCCTTCCTCGGGAGGAAGAGCTTCCCCTTCCCCGGGAGGAAGAGCTTCCCCTTCCCCGGGAGGAAGAGCTTCCCCTTCCCCGGGAGGAAGAGCTTCCCCTTGAGCTTCCCCTTCCCCGGGAGGAAGAGCTTCCCCTTCCCCGGGAGGAAGAGCTTCCCTTCACCGGGAGGAAGAGCTTCCCTTCACCGGGAGGAAGAGCTTCCCCTTCCTCGGGAGGAAGAGCTTCCCCTTCCCCGGGAGGAAGAGCTTCCCCTTCCCCGGGAGGAAGAGCTTCCCCTTGAGCTTCCCCTTCCCCGGGAGGAAGAGCTTCCCCTTCCCCGGGAGGAAGAGCTTCCCTTCACCGGGAGGAAGAGCTTCCCCTTCCCCGGGAGGAAGAGCTTCCCCTTGAGCTTCCCCTTCCCCGGGAGGAAGAGCTTCCCCTTCCCCGGGAGGAAGAGCTTCCCTTCACCGGGAGGAAGAGCTTCCCCTTCCCCGGGAGGAAGAGCTTCCCCTTGAGCTTCCCCTTCCCCGGGAGGAAGAGCTTCCCTTCACCGGGAGGAAGAGCTTCCCCTTCCCCGGGAGGAAGAGCTTCCCCTTGAGCTTCCCCTTCCCCGGGAGGAAGAGCTTCCCCTTCCCCGGGAGGAAGAGCTTCCCTTCACCGGGAGGAAGAGCTTCCCCCGGGGAAGAGCTTCCCTTCCCCAGCAGGAAGTGCTTCCCTTTGTCTGTACCGCTTCCAGGTTTTGGGTTTCCTCCTGCAGCGTTTCAACAGGTGACCCTGGATGATGTCATCACTACCGGGACACGGGCAGACCGACGGCTCTCCAGAAGCATCCTGAACACACACACACACACACACACACACACACACAGTTATCATCTGCTGAAGGTCCTCCAGAGAGTAACAACAGGAGGTCCAACAGGAGGTCCAACAGGAGGTCCAACAGGAGGTCCAACAGGAGGTCTTACTCTCTGGACCAGCAGGTGTTTGTTCTCCAGCTCTTTTCTCTGCGCTGCACAGTCTGCTGACGCCTGAGACAACTGCAACACAAGGAGAGGAGGTTCAGTAGGAGAGGAGGTGCACTAGGAGAGGAGGTTCAGTAGGAGAGGAGGTGCACTAGGAGAGGAGGTTCAGTAGGAGAGGAGGTGCACTAGGAGAGGAGGTGCACTAGGAGAGGAGGTTCAGTAGGAGAGGAGGTGCACTAGGAGAGGAGGTGCACTAGGGAGAGGAGGTTCAGTAGGAGAGGAGGTGCACTAGGAGAGGAGGTTCAGTAGGAGAGGAGGTGCACTAGGAGAGGAGGTTCAGTAGGAGAGGAGGTGCACTAGGAGAGGAGGTGCACTAGGAGAGGAGGTTCAGTAGGAGAGGAGGTGCACTAGGAGAGGAGGTGCACTAGGAGAGGAGGTTCAGTAGGAGAGGAGGTGCACTAGGAGAGGAGGTGCACTAGGGAGAGGAGGTTCAGTAGGAGAGGAGGTTCAGTAGGAGAGGAGGTGCACTAGGAGAGGAGGTGCACTAGGAGAGGAGGTTCAGTAGGAGAGGAGGTGCACTAGGGAGAGGAGGTTCAGTAGGAGAGGAGGTTCAGTAGGAGAGGAGGTGCACTAGGAGAGGAGGTGCACTAGGAGAGGAGGTGCACTAGGAGAGGAGGTTCAGTAGGAGAGGAGGTTCAGTAGGAGAGGAGGTGCACTAGGAGAGGAGGTGCACTAGGAGAGGAGGTTCAGTAGGAGAGGAGGTGCACTAGGGAGAGGAGGTTCAGTAGGAGAGGAGGTTCAGTAGGAGAGGAGGTGCACTAGGAAAGGAGGTTCAGTAGGAGAGGAGGTGCACTAGGAGAGGAGGTTCAGTAGGAGAGGAGGTTCAGTAGGAGAGGAGGTGCACTAGGAGAGGAGGTTCAGTAGGAGAGGAGGTTCAGTAGGAGAGGAGGTGCACTAGGAGAGGAGGTGCACTAGGAGAGGAGGTTCAGTAGGAGAGGAGGTGCACTAGGAGAGGAGGTGCACTAGGAGAGGAGGTGCACTAGGAGAGGAGGTTCACTAGGGAGAGGAGGTGCACTAGGAGAGGAGGTGCACTAGGAGAGGAGGTTCAGTAGGAGAGGAGGTGCACTAGGAGAGGAGGTGCACTAGGAGAGGAGGTTCAGTAGGAGAGGAGGTGCACTAGGAGAGGAGGTGCACTAGGAGAGGAGGTGCACTAGGGAGAGGAGGTTCAGTAGGAGAGGAGGTTCAGTAGGAGAGGAGGTGCACTAGGAGAGGAGGTTCAGTAGGAGAGGAGGTGCACTAGGAGAGGAGGTGCACTAGGAGAGGAGGTTCAGTAGGAGAGGAGGTGCACTAGGAGAGGAGGTGCACTAGGGAGAGGAGGTTCAGTAGGAGAGGAGGTTCAGTAGGAGAGGAGGTGCACTAGGAGAGGAGGTTCAGTAGGAGAGGAGGTGCACTAGGAGAGGAGGTGCACTAGGAGAGGAGGTTCAGTAGGAGAGGAGGTGCACTAGGAGAGGAGGTGCACTAGGGAGAGGAGGTTCAGTAGGAGAGGAGGTTCAGTAGGAGAGGAGGTGCACTAGGAGAGGAGGTTCAGTAGGAGAGGAGGTGCACTAGGAGAGGAGGTGCACTAGGAGAGGAGGTGCACTAGGAGAGGAGGTTCACTAGGGAGAGGAGGTGCACTAGGAGAGGAGGTTCAGTAGGAGAGGAGGTGCACTAGGAGAGGAGGTGCACTAGGAGAGGAGGTTCAGTAGGAGAGGAGGTGCACTAGGAGAGGAGGTTCAGTAGGAGAGGAGGTTCACTAGGGAGAGGAGGTGCACTAGGAGAGGAGGTTCAGTAGGAGAGGAGGTGCACTAGGAGAGGAGGATCAGTAGGAGAGGAGGTTCAGTAGGAGAGGAGGTGCACTAGGAGAGGAGGTGCACTAGGGAGAGCAGGTGCACTAGGAGAGGAGGTTCAGTAGGAGAGGAGGTGCACTAGGGGAGGAGGTGCACTAGGAGAGGAGGTGCACTACAATCCTGTGTAGTGAACACACAACCTCTAAACATGAGTACTTTGGAATCAGAGGTCGTTCTAGATGTGTGAACGGCACAGTGGGGTCAGAGGTCAGAGGTCAGGACCTGTGCGGCCATGGCCTTCATGGTGGGCTCCAGGTCCCGCAGGAGGTCGAATCCTTGGTGGAAGAAGGTGAACTGAGCGTGGACGAAGGAGAACATCTGACAACAGACACAAACACCACTGACACATCAGGGGACGAGAGTCAGGCTAGCAGTCTTGATGCTAAGCTAACTCCTGACTAGTTCCATCTTGAGCACTACACAGACAAGAAAGAGCAAATAAGCCGTGTTCTCCTTTAAAACAACAACAACAACAACAACAACAACAATAGAACTGAACAACTCACTGAGTTTAAGACGTCGACTCTCTGCTGAGTCTTGAAAGTGTTGAGCTGAAAAACATTAAGCAGAAGGTTTCAGTGTCTGTCTGTCTGTCTGTCTGTCTGTCTGTCTGTCTGTCTGCCTGTCTGTCTGTCTGCGTGTCTGCCTGTGTGTCTGTCTGTCTGTCTGTCTGTCTGCCTGTCATTCTGCCTGCCTGTCTGTCTGCCTGTCTGTCTGTCTGCCTGTCTGTCTGCCTGTCTGCCTGTCTGCCTGTCTGCCTGTGTGTCTGTCTGCCTGTCTCTCTGCCTGTCTGTCTGTCTGTCTGTCTGCCTGTCTGTCTGTCTGTCTGTATGTCTGTCTGTCTCTCTGCCTGCCTGTCTGCCTGTCTCTCTGCCTGTCTGTGTGTCTGTCTGTACCTGCAGACAGTAGTCCAGGGCAAAGTGTTGGTAGCACTTGCGCGTGGCGAGCAGCAGGTGACTCGCCCGCTCGGCGTCTGCAGCTTTGAAGCGAGACACCTGAGCGCTCTTCAGCGCCGCCGTCTCCAGATCCTCTCCGATCCGGACAAACTCCCTCCTGGTCTCCACCAGCTGGGGCAGGAACCTCGGAGAGGATACAACATCATCACCAACGTGTGTGTGTGTGTGTGTGTGTGTGTGTGTGTGTGTGTGTGTGTGTGTGTGTGTGTGTTGGACCTACTGTGCACAGAGGTTGGTCAGCTGATGGCTGATGGCTCTCTGAGTCTGATCAAACAACATCTGAGGACAGAAGACAGATCGATGAGCAGAACTTCTAGAACTTCTAGACCCTAACAGGCTCTGGTCCAGAGTTCTAGGACCTATCGGGCTCTGGTCCAGAGTTCTAGGACCTATCGGGCTCTGGTCCAGAGTTCTAGGACCTACCAAGCTCTGGTCCAGAGTTCTAGGACCTATCGGGCTCTGGTCCAGAGTTCTATACCCTATCGGGCTCTGGTCCAGAGTTCTAGACTCTAACAGGAACCTGGGACAGGTCCTCCTGGCGACACCAGGAGGACCTGCAGAAACCTGATTCCTGGTGGTCTCCTCTACATTGAATAACAGCCAGGATGTCAGGGGGCTCAGGACCAAAAGTATCACACCTTGCTTGCATTTTATTGTGGAAAACAATACATTGTGTGTGTGTGTGTGTGTGTGTGTGTGTGTGTGTGTGTGTGCTCACAGTGTGGAAGCTGACCATCTCCTGAAGACCCTGGTTGAACTGGTTCAGGCAGTTCTGAGGGGAAGGAAACAGGAAGTGAGAAACATTTCACAGTAAAAGTAGAGACGCTGACCTCAATGAAGAGTCAGAGATCAATAATGTTATCAGGATTTAACGACTGTCCATCTAATAATTATTATTATTATATCAGTGGTATTATGACTAATGCATTAATGTAAAAGCAGGATTTTACAGTTGCTTCAGATTGAGCTCATGTTGAACTAATAACTAATGATTAGCATCATTATTCTAAATACATAAACAATATAACTACTATATTCACATTATTATAAATACATTAAACATATTACTAATATATTCACATTACAATTATTCCTAAATATTACCATTATTACTAATAAATTACCAATATTACTAAGATATTCACATTACCATTATTACTAATATATTCACATTATTACTAATACCTTAACATTACTAATACATTAATAATATATTATTTGATTAATGGACTAATAGTTTTAGCTGTTGGGGAGTTTAGTCTACAAAATAATATATGGCATGATCACGTGATTATCATTAGCATTAATTAGCTCCATACTGTGATGACGCTGTCCTTCTTGTGGGACATGGAGAGCTCAGCCAGGCCGGTCAGGAACAGCTGATTGGCTGCGCTGTAGGCATGTCCCGCCTCCACCATCTTACCGCACAGCTTCATCACCTGATTGGTCAGAGACACAGGTTACGGACCAATGAGATAACATCGCTCATCAACAGAAGTAGCAGGGAGCAGCAGACACACTACTCGTACAGTAGATGTAGTATACAAACCGTGTTAGTTGTTGCAGTAACAGTAGTAGTTGTTGTCGCAGTAGTAGTAGTATTACCACTAGTATTTGTTGTTGTTGCAGTACTACAGTGGTTCCCATAGCAGTGGTAGTAATAGTAGCTAGCAGTAGCAGTGGTAGTATTTAAAACCGAAATAGTAACAGTAGTAGTATAAACAGCAGTATTAGCAGTAGTTGTATTAGCAGTAACAGTAGTATTAATAACAGTAATAGTAACACTAGTATAATCAACAGTAACAGTAGTAACAACAGTAGTAGTAACACTAGTATAATCAACAGTAACAGTAGTAACAACAGTAGTAGTAACAACAGTAATAGCAGTACCAGTCAGTAGTACTAGTAGAAGTATTTGTACCTTGTCCACTTGTGTCTCGATCACAGAAACATCTGCCTCGAACAGCTCGAGCTTCAGTCTGAACAAAATAAATACATCATCAAGACTTCTGCACATGCGCGGTTCGTGGATGCTGCGTGTGTGTGTGTGTGTGTACTTACCTGAAGTCAGGTGAGTCTTTGACACACTCCTCAAAGTCCAGCAGCGCATCCATGTTGTCTCCGAGTCACAGAGCTGGAACAGTTCATGAAACAGTCTTCTTACTGTTAGCAGCTGTTAGCCCGTTAGCTGCTGTTAGCACGTTAGCTGCTGTTATCCCAGTAGCTGCTGTTAGCCCCGTTAGCTGTTGTTAGCCGTTAACCACTGTTATCCCAGTAGCTGCTGTTAGCCCGTTAGCCGCTGTTAGCCCGTTAGCTGCCGTTAGCCCGTTAGCTGCCGTTAGTCCGTTAGCTGCCGTTAGCCCGTTAGCTGCCGTTAGTCCGTTAGCT
>NC_046978.1:20452788-20467788 GCF_009769545.1 Cyclopterus lumpus | reverse complement strand
ACACTCACAGACACACACACTCCCACACACACATACACCCTCACACACACACACTCCCCCACACACACACACACAGACACGCACACACACACAGACACGCACACACACACTCACACTCACACACACTCCCTCACACACACACACTCACAGACACACACACTCCCCCCCACACACACACACAGACACGCACACACACACTCACACACACACTAACACACACACACTAACACACACACACACACTCTCCCACACACACATACACTCTCACACACACACACTCCCCCCCCCACACCCTCACGCACACACACACACACACACACACACACACACACTCCCCCCCCCACACACACTCACACACACACTCCCCCACACACTCCCACACACACCCTCCCCCACACACACCCTCACACACACACACTCCCCCACACACTCCCACACACACCCTCCCCCACACACACCCTCACACACACACACTCCCCCCCCCCACACACACTCACACACACACTCCCCCACACACTCCCACACACACCCTCCCCCACACACACCCTCACACACACACACTCCCCCCCCCCACACACACTCACACACACACTCCCCCACAGCAGACAGTTGACCGTTTATGGATCAGAACCGAGTCGATCAATTCTCTTTATTGATATTGATCCGAGGCTCAGACAGTGGGAGAGTGGCCAGACTTCAGCTGGAAGTGTCCCAGCATGCATTGCTGCAACAGGGGTCAGATGTTATTGATCAGCTGTGAACACACTGCCTCCTTCCACCGTTAGCATGGTTAGCACCGTAAGCATCAACAACAACAACAAGGTGATAGTACTTGTGTACTACTACTACTGATACTTATACATGAAGGTGATAGTACTGTACTACTACTACTGATACTTATACATGAAGGTGATAGTACTGTACTACTACTACTGATACTTATACATGAAGGTGATAGTAGTGTACTACTACTACTGATACTTATACATGAAGGTGATAGTACTGTACTACTACTACTGATACTTATACATGAAGGTGATAGTACTGTACTACTACTACTGATACTTATACATGAAGGTGATAGTACTGTACTACTACTACTGATACTTATACATGAAGGTGATAGTACTGTACTACTACTACTGATACTTATACATGAAGGTGATAGTACTGTACTATTACTACTACTGATACTTATACATGAAGGTGATAGTACTGTACTATCACTACTGATACTTATACATGAAGGTGATAGTACTGTACTACTACTACTGATACTTATACATGAAGGTGATAGTACTGTACTACTACTACTGATACTTATACATGAAGGTGATAGTACTGTACTACTACTACTGATACTTATACATGAAGGTGATAGTACTGTACTATTACTACTGATACTTATACATGAAGGTGATAGTACTGTACTACTACTACTGATACTTATACATGAAGGTGATAGTACTGTACTACTACTACTGATACTTATACATGAAGGTGATAGTACTGTACTACTACTACTGATACTTATACATGAAGGTGATAGTACTGTACTATTACTACTGATACTTATACATGAAGGTGATAGTACTGTACTACTACTACTGATACTTATACATGAAGGTGATAGTACTGTACTACTACTACTGATACTTATACATGAAGGTGATAGTACTGTACTATTACTACTGATACTTATACATGAAGGTGATAGTACTGTACTATTACTACTGATACTTATACACGAAGGTGATAGTACTGTACTATTACTACTGATACTTATACATGAAGGTGATAGTACTGTACTATTACTACTGATACTTATACATGAAGGTGATAGTACTTGTGTACTATTACTACTGATACTTATACACGAAGGTGATAGTACTGTACTATTACTACTGATACTTATACATGAAGGTGATAGTACTTGTGTACTATTACTACTGATACTTATACATGAAGGTGATAGTACTTGTGTACTATTACTACTGATACTTATACATGAAGGTGATAGTAGTGTACTATTACTACTGATACTTATACATGAAGGTGATAGTACTGTACTATTACTACTGATACTTATACATGAAGGTGATAGTACTGTATTATTACTACTGATACTTATACATGAAGGTGATAGTACTGTACTACTACTACTGATACTTATACATGAAGGTGATAGTACTGTACTACTACTACTGATACTTATACATGAAGGTGATAGTACTGTACTACTACTACTGATACTTATACATGAAGGTGGTAGTACTTGTGTACTACTACTACTGATACTTATACATGAAGGTGATAGTACTGTACTATCACTACTGATACTTATACATGAAGGTGATAGTACTGTACTACTACTACTGATACTTATACATGAAGGTGGTAGTACTTGTGTACTACTACTACTGATACTTATACATGAAGGTGATAGCGTACCAGAGTTAGCCAGCGCCACGGCCTTCAGGGTCACCGCCTCCTCGGGGCTCAGGTCCATCGCCCGGTATCTCGCCGTCAGGTGGCGCAGCGCCTCGTACAGCTCGGCCAATCCCGCGGCTCGACACTGGGCCTCGTCCAGCCGCAGGTTCCCGGCGAATACGAGCTCCTCCCCCTCTGAGCCCTGCGACCGCCAGGCCACGCCCACCAGCAGGGCCTCCATCCAACCGCTCTGCAGCAGCGACATCTGGTCGACCAATGAGAGCCCAGAGAAACCTGTGAGGCAGATCAGGTGTCAGGTGTGTTGAGTGAATATGTGAATCATTAAATATTAGGATATCAAAAGAAATCGTAATAAGAAGAAGAAAAAGTCTTGCACTTAAATATTTTTGTAATTTAAATATTTCGTAATAAAAAACGTAATACAACAATTCAAAGAAAAATATATTTTAATTAAAAGGTCTCGTAATTAAAATAAAAAAATCCTCGTAAATAAAAAAATATGGTAATTAATAGAAAAGATGTCGGAATTAAAAGATCCTGTAATTCAAGGAAATAATCTGGTAATAACAAAGTAAAGATCTGGTAATAACAAAGTAAAGATCTGGTAATAAGAAAGTAAAGATCTGGTAATAACAAGGTAAAGAATCTGGTAATAACAAAGTAAGGATCTGGTAATAACAAGGTAAAGAATCTGGTAATAACAAAGTAGAGATCTGGTAATAACAAAGTAAAGATCTGGTAATAACAAGGTAAATAATCTGGTAATAACAAAGTAAAGATCTGGTAATAACAAAGTAAAGATCTGGTAATAACAAGGTAAATAATCTGGTAATAACAAAGTAAAGATCTGGTAATAACAAAGTAAAGATTTGGTAATAACAAGGTAAATAATCTGGTAATAACAAAGTAAAGATCTGGTAATAACAAAGTAAAGATTTGGTAATAACAAAGTAGAGATCTGGTAAAGATCTTTACTGGACCTGCAGCCCCTCAGGTGACGTGTACCTGGGATCTGTTTGGCCCAGCCAATCAGAACCAGCAGCTCCCGGTTCAAGAGGTCACAGAGGGTCAGCAGGTTCCGCAGGCTGCCGTCATTGGTCGAATCGTCCTGATTGGCAGCCAGGGGGGCGGGGTCTGTCAGTAGCAAATGGGACACCACCTTGTTTCCTTCAAAGACAGGCGACGATTAACAAACCGTGAGCGACGTGGTGAAGTTCTGGAGCTTCATGAGTGAACTCACTGCTGCTGTGGAAACACAGGCCGGCCTCCACCCGCCTCTGGTACTTCTGCCGGCCTCCTCTCACTCGATCCACGCGCACTCCTGCAACGCACACAGCAGACACACAATCTTTTAAATCTCTTTGTTGTTCATAACCAGACTATTCACCTGGTTATTATTCATCTGTTGTGTCTTTGTGGTTGTGTTGTCTCTTTGTGGTAGTTGTGTGTCTTTGTGGTTGTGTTGTGTGTCTTTGTGGTAGTTGTCTGTCTCTTTGTGTAGTTGTGTGTCTCTTTGTGGTTGTGTTGTGTGTCTTTGTGGTTGTGTTGTCTCTTTGTGGTAGTTGTGTGTCTTTGTGGTTGTGTTGTGTCTCTTTGTGGTAGTTGTGTGTCTTTGTGGTTGTGTTGTGTGTCTTTGTGGTAGTTGTCTGTCTCTTTGTGTAGTTGTGTGTCTCTTTGTGGTTGTGTTGTGTCTCTTTGTGTAGTTGTGTGTCTCTTTGTAGTTTAGCACTTTAGTAGCACTTAAATGTCTCTTACCGATAGCACTTTGTAGTTTAACACTTTGGTAGCACTTAAATGTCTCTTACCGATAGCACTTTGTAGTTTAACACTTTGGTAGCACTTAAATGTCTCTTACCGATAGCACTTTGTAGTTTAACACTTTGGTAGCACTTAAATGTCTCTTACCGATAGCACTTTGTAGTTTAACACTTTAGTAGCACTTAAATGTCTCTTACCGATAGCACTTTGTAGTTTAACACTTTGGTAGCACTTAAATGTCTCTTACCGATAGCACTTTGTAGTTTAACACTTTAGCAGCACTTAAATGTCTCTTACCGATAGCACTTTGTAGTTTAACACTTTGGTAGCACTTAAATGTCTCTTACCGATAGCACTTTGTAGTTTAACACTTTAGTAGCACTTAAATGTCTCTTACCGATAGCACTTTGTAGTTTAACACTTTGGTAGCACTTAAATGTCTCTTACCGATAGCACTTTGTAGTTTAACGTTATTAAAGAAATTGTACTTGCTTGATTCTTGTTGTTCTGAGTTTGGACTCATGGTTTAATGCACTTATTGTAAGTCGCTTTGGATAAAAGCGTCAGCTAAATGACATGTAATGTAATGTGATGTAATGTGTGTAGTTGTGTCTCTGTGTGTAGTTGTGTGTCTCTGTGTGTAGTTGTGTGTCTCTTTGTGTGTCTTTGTGGTAGTTGTGTGTCTCTGTGTGTAGTTGTGTGTCTCTTTGTGGTTGTGTTGTCTCTTTGTGGTAGTTGTGTGTCTTTGTGGTTGTGTTGTCTCTTTGTGGTAGTTGTGTGTCTTTGTGGTTGTGTTGTGTGTCTTTGTGGTAGTTGTCTGTCTCTTTGTGTAGTTGTGTGTCTCTTTGTGGTTGTGTTGTGTCTCTTTGTGTAGTTGTGTGTCTCTTTGTGGTTGTGTTGTGTTTCTTTGTGTAGTTGTGTGTCTCTTTGTGGTTGTGTTGTGTCTCTTTGTGTAGTTGTGTGTCTCTTTGTAGTTTAGCACTTTAGTAGCACTTAAATGTCTCTTACCGATAGCACTTTGTAGTTTAACTTTATTAAAGAAATTGTACTTTCTTGATTCTTGTTGTTCTGAGTTTGGACTCATGGTTTAATGCACTTATTGTAAGTCACTTTGGATAAAAGCGTCAGCTAAATGACATATAATGTAATGTAATGTAATGTGTGTAGTTGTGTCTCTGTGTGTAGTTGTGTGTCTCTTTGTGTGTCTTTGTGGTAGTTGTGTGTCTCTGTGTGTGTCTTTGTGGTAGTTGTGTGTCTCTGTGTGTAGTTGTGTGTCTCTTTGTGTGTCTTTGTGGTAGTTGTGTGTCTCTGTGTGTAGTTGTGTGTCTGTGTGTCTCCCTTGACGTACCCTCCCTCATCATCCCGGCCTGGAGACACTTGTGGAAGCGACAGGCCTGACAGGCTTTCCTCCTCCGCTTCGTGATCTCACACTCCTTCGCCAGCGGACAGCTGTACTCGACGTTGCCTAGGTAACCACAATCAGGAAGGTCAGTGACATCACATCCTGCCTGACAGCTGATCACATGACTCAGTACCGATGCGGTGAGCTCACAGCTTCACACACAAATCAATAAGGCTGTTAGTTCCCGTATTGATCGGCTCCGCCTGTTAGTTCCCGTATTGATCGGGTCTGCCTGTTAGTTCCCGTATTGATCGGCTCCGCCTGTTAGTTCCCGTATTGATCGGGTCTGCCTGTTAGTTCCCGTATTGATCGGGTCTGCCTGTTAGTTCCCGTATTGATCGGGTCTGCCTGTTAGTTCCCGTATTGATCGGGTCTGCCTGTTAGTTCCCGTATTGATCGGCTCCGCCTGTTAGTTCCCGTATTGATCGGCTCCGCCTGTTAGTTCCCGTATTGATCGGCTCCGCCTGTTAGTTCCCGTATTGATCGGGTCTCACCTTGGATGGTCCTCTTGAAGAAGGCCTTGCAGGCCTCGCAGGATGCCACGCCGTAGTGATACCCGGAGGCCAGGTCCCCGCACACCAGGCAGAGCCTCTCGGGCCCCACAGCACCCATGGGTGTCAGGTAGTCGCCCCTCAGGAAGGAGTCCACCTGCCCAGAGGAGACACACTCAAGTCTCAGAGCCCATTGGTTTCTTCTGAAGACGTTTACGTTTTTTTACCAGTAATTTATGTAGTTCTAATCTATCAAACTGCAGGGAATAGGGACTTTGTTGGGGACTATTTTCAGCGGCGGATGAATCCACATTCAGACAAATGCAATGAAACTTTCTTCACCTGTGCTGAAAACAAATCTGTGGAAAAACACATGGACGCCTCCGATGCCGCAGCGCCGCCCCCGATGCCTCCTCCGCTGGAAATAGATCCTGTTGGGGAGTCGGGCTCCGGCGCTCCACAGAGGGGGCTGTAGGAGGAGGAGGAGGAGGAGGAGGAGGAGGAGGAGGCCGGACTGGGGAGGAGGAAGGCCCGGTGTGAGCGGCTGAGACCGGAGTCCAGGGGGAAGGAGGGGCTGAGGGGGGAGGACAGGAGGAAGAAGAATGGAGATCAGCAGCAGTGATGAAGTTAAAGAGAGACTGATCACTGAAACAATGATTTTCAGAATAAAAGTCTCTCTTATCTTAATGTTTTACATCCCGGTTCAGTAAATAAATGAAGGTCTTTACTTCACGGCCCTGGAGAGGTTTGACCACTAGAAGCGCTGTGGAGCAGTTATTGATTAGATTAATAACCTTTATGCTTTCTGCTGGAGGATAACAGTGGAGGAAGAACTCAGATCTTTTACTCAAGTAAGAGGAGAAATACTCGGTTTAAGTCCTGCATTCAAAGTTCTGTATCGGCATCAAAAATATACTCAACAACGTATTCATGCTGAATATTGTGTTTGAAAAATCATGATTTAATTTAAACGACTTGCAAGTTTTATAATAAAAAATAAATAAATTCAGTTTGCGAAATGTTTTATTTTTTTATTGTGAGAAACTCAAAGTACACAAATGTATTTAAATACTGCAGACACTGTAAATACATTTGTACATGTTTATATGTATTTCAGCAGGTGTACTCGTATTTACACATCTGTGTAGAGCGTTTACTCCTCTAAAGTACTCCTTCTAGAACATTTACTCCTCTAAAGTACTCCTTCTTCAACATTTACTCCTCTAAAGTACTCCATCTAGAACGTTTACTACTCTAAAGTACTCCTTCTAGAACATTTACTCCTCTAAAGTACTCCTTCTAGAACGTTTACTCCTCTAAAGTACTCCTTCTAGAACGTTTACTACTCTAAAGTACTCCTTCTAGAACATTTACTCCTCTAAAGTACTCCTTCTTCAAAGTTTACTAGTCTAAAGTACTCCTTCAACATTTATTAGTCTAAAGTACTCCTTCTTCAATGTTTACTCCTCTAAAGTACTCCTTCTAGAACATTTACTCCTCTAAAGTACTCCTTCTTCAAAGTTTACTAGTCTAAAGTACTCCTTCAACATTTATTAGTCTAAAGTACTCCTTCTTCAACATTTACTCCTCTAAAGTACTCCTTCTAGAACGTTTACTACTCTAAAGTACTCCTTCTAGAACATTTACTCCTCTAAAGTACTCCTTCTAGAACATTTACTCCTCTAAAGTACTCCTTCTTCAACATTTACTCCTCTAAAGTACTCCTTCTAGAACATTTACTCCTCTAAAGTACTCCTTCTAGAACGTTTACTACTCTAAAGTACTCCTTCTAGAACATTTACTCCTCTAAAGTACTCCTTCTTCAAAGTTTACTAGTCCAAAGTACTCCTTCAACATTTATTAGTCTAAAGTACTCCTTCTTCAATGTTTACTCCTCTAAAGTACTCCTTCTAGAACGTTTACTACTCTAAAGTACTCCTTCTAGAACGTTTACTCCTCTAAAGTACTCCTTCTTCAAAGTTTACTCCTCTAAAGTACTCCTTCTAGAACGTTTACTACTCTAAAGTACTCCTTCTTCAACATTTACTCCTCTAAAGTACTCCTTCTAGAACGTTTACTACTCTAAAGTACTCCTTCTAGAACATTTACTCCTCTAAAGTACTCCTTCTTCAAAGTTTACTAGTCTAAAGTACTCCTTCAACATTTACTCCTCTAAAGTACTCCTTCTAGAACGTTTACTACTCTAAAGTACTCCTTCAACATTTACTCCTCTAAAGTACTCCTTCTAGAACGTTTACTCCTCTAAAGTACTCCTTCTAGAACATTTACTCCTCTAAAGTACTCCTTCTAGAACATTTACTCCTCTAAAGTACTCCTTCTTCAATGTTTACTCCTCTAAAGTACTCCTTCTAGAACGTTTACTACTCTAAAGTACTCCTTCTTCAACATTTACTCCTCTAAAGTACTCCTTCAACATTTACTCCTCTAAAGTACTCCTTCTAGAACATTTACTCCTCTAAAGTACTCCTTCTTCAATGTTTACTCCTCTAAAGTACTCCTTCTAGAACATTTACTCCTCTAAAGTACTCCTTCTTCAAAATGTACTAGTCTAAAGTACTCCTTCAACATTTACTCCTCTAAAGTACTCCTTCTTCAATGTTTACTCCTCTAAAGTACTCCTTCTAGAACGTTTACTCCTCTAAAGTACTCCTTCTTCAAAATGTACTAGTCTAAAGTACTCCTTCAACATTTACTCCTCTAAAGTACTCCTTCTTCAATGTTTACTCCTCTAAAGTACTCCTTCTAGAACGTTTACTCCTCTAAAGTACTCCTTCTTCAAAATGTACTAGTCTAAAGTACTCCTTCAACATTTACTCCTCTAAAGTACTCCTTCTAGAACATTTACTCCTCTAAAGTACTCCTTCTAGAACGTTTACTACTCTAAAGTACTCCTTCAACATTTACTCCTCTAAAGTACTCCTTCTAGAACATTTACTACTCTAAAGTACTCCTTCTTCAACGTTTACTCCTCTAAAGTACTCCTTCTTCAAAGTTTACTAGTCTAAAGTACTCCTTCTAGAACATTTACTCCTCTAAAGTACTCCTTCTTCAACATTTACTCCTCTAAAGTACTTCTTCTAGAACGTTTACTCCTCTAAAGTACTCCTTCTAGAACATTTACTCCTCTAAAGTACTCCTTCTAGAACATTTACTCCTCTAAAGTACTCCTTCTTCAATGTTTACTCCTCTAAAGTACTCCTTCTAGAACGTTTACTACTCTAAAGTACTCCTTCTTCAACATTTACTCCTCTAAAGTACTCCTTCAACATTTACTCCTCTAAAGTACTCCTTCTAGAACATTTACTCCTCTAAAGTACTCCTTCTTCAATGTTTACTCCTCTAAAGTACTCCTTCTTCAACATTTACTCCTCTAAAGTACTCCTTCTAGAACGTTTACTCCTCTAAAGTACTCCTTCTTCAACATTTACTCCTCTAAAGTACTCCTTCTAGAACGTTTACTCCTCTAAAGTACTCCTTCTAGAACGTTTACTCCTCTAAAGTACTCCTTCTTCAATGTTTACTCCTCTAAATTACTCCTTCTAGAACATTTACTCCTCTAAAGTACTCCTTCTTCAATGTTTACTCCTCTAAAGTACTCCTTCTAGAACGTTTACTACTCTAAAGTACTCCTTCTTCAACATTTACTCCTCTAAAGTACTCCTTCTAGAACGTTTACTCCTCTAAAGTACTCCTTCTTCAAAATGTACTAGTCTAAAGTACTCCTTCAACATTTACTCCTCTAAAGTACTCCTTCTAGAACATTTACTCCTCTAAAGTACTCCTTCTTCAATGTTTACTCCTCTAAAGTACTCCTTCTAGAACGTTTACTCCTCTAAAGTACTCCTTCTTCAACATTTACTCCTCTAAAGTACTCCTTCAACATTTACTACTCTAAAGTACTCCTTCCAGAACATTTACTCCTCTAAAGTACTCCTTCTTCAACATTTACTCCTCTAAAGTACTCCTTCTAGAACATTTACTCCTCTAAAGTACTCCTTCTTCAACATTTACTACTCTAAAGTACTCCTTCTAGAACATTTACTACTCTAAAGTACTCCTTCTAGAACATTTACTCCTCTAAAGTACTCCTTCTTCAACATTTACTACTCTAAAGTACTCCTTCTAGAACATTTACTCCTCTAAAGTACTCCTTCTTCAACATTTACTACTCTAAAGTACTCCTTCTAGAACATTTACTCCTCTAAAGTACTCCTTCTTCAACATTTACTACTCTAAAGTACTCCTTCTTGAACATTTACTCCTCTAAAGTACTCCTTCTAGAACATTTACTCCTCTAAAGTACTCCTTCTTCAACATTTACTAGTCTAAAGTACTCCTTCTAGAACGTTTACTCCTCTAAAGTACTCCTTCTAGAATGTTTACTCCTCTAAAGTACTCCTTCTAGAACATTTACTCCTCTAAAGTACTCCTTCTAGAACATTTACTCCTCTAAAGTACTCCTTCTAGAACGTTTACTACTCTAAAGTACTCCTTCTAGAACATTTACTCCTCTAAAGTACTCCTTCTTGAACATTTACTACTCTAAAGTACTCCTTCTTGAACATTTACTCCTCTAAAGTACTCCTTCTTCAACATTTACTCCTCTAAAGTACTCCTTCTTCAACATTTACTAGTCTAAAGTACTCCTTCTAGAACATTTACTCCTCTAAAGTACTCCTTCTAGAACGTTTACTCCTCTAAAGTACTCCTTCTAGAATGTTTACTCCTCTAAAGTACTCCTTCTAGAACATTTACTCCTCTAAAGTACTCCTTCTAGAACGTTTACTACTCTAAAGTACTCCTTCTAGAACATTTACTCCTCTAAAGTACTCCTTCTTCAACATTTACTCCTCTAAAGTACTCCTTCTTCAACATTTACTACTCTAAAGTACTCCTTCAACATTTACTAGTCTAAAGTACTCCTTCTAGAACGTTTACTCCTCTAAAGTACTCCTTCTAGAACATTTACTCCTCTAAAGTACTCCTTCTAGAACGTTTACTCCTCTAAAGTACTCCTTCTAGAACATTTACTCCTCTAAAGTACTCCTTCTAGAACGTTTACTCCTCTAAAGTACTCCTTCTTCAATGTTTACTCCTCTAAAGTACTCCTTCTAGAATGTTTACTCCTCTAAAGTACTCCTAGAATGTTTACTCCTCTAAAGTACTCCTTCTAGAACATTTACTCCTCTAAAGTACTCCTTCTTGAACATTTACTCCTCTAAAGTACTCCTTCTAGAACATTTACTCCTCTAAAGTACTCCTTCTTCAACATTTACTAGTCTAAAGTACTCCTTCTAGAACGTTTACTCCTCTAAAGTACTCCTTCTAGAACGTTTACTCCTCTAAAGTACTCCTTCTAGAACATTTACTCCTCTAAAGTACTCCTTCTAGAACGTTTACTACTCTAAAGTACTCCTTCTAGAACATTTACTCCTCTAAAGTACTCCTTCTTCAACATTTACTACTCTAAAGTACTCCTTCTTGAACATTTACTCCTCTAAAGTACTCCTTCTTCAACATTTACTAGTCTAAAGTACTCCTTCTAGAACATTTACTCCTCTAAAGTACTCCTTCTAGAACGTTTACTCCTCTAAAGTACTCCTTCTAGAACATTTACTCCTCTAAAGTACTCCTTCTTGAACATTTACTCCTCTAAAGTACTCCTTCTAGAACATTTACTCCTCTAAAGTACTCCTTCTTCAACATTTACTAGTCTAAAGTACTCCTTCTAGAACGTTTACTCCTCTAAAGTACTCCTTCTAGAACATTTACTCCTCTAAAGTACTCCTTCTAGAACGTTTACTACTCTAAAGTACTCCTTCTAGAACATTTACTCCTCTAAAGTACTCCTTCAACATTTACTCCTCTAAAGTACTCCTTCTAGAACATTTACTCCTCTAAAGTACTCCTTCTTCAATGTTTACTCCTCTAAAGTACTCCTTCTTCAACATTTACTCCTCTAAAGTACTCCTTCTAGAACGTTTACTCCTCTAAAGTACTCCTTCTTCAACATTTACTCCTCTAAAGTACTCCTTCTAGAACGTTTACTCCTCTAAAGTACTCCTTCTAGAACGTTTACTCCTCTAAAGTACTCCTTCTTCAATGTTTACTCCTCTAAATTACTCCTTCTAGAACATTTACTCCTCTAAAGTACTCCTTCTTCAATGTTTACTCCTCTAAAGTACTCCTTCTAGAACGTTTACTACTCTAAAGTACTCCTTCTTCAACATTTACTCCTCTAAAGTACTCCTTCTAGAACGTTTACTCCTCTAAAGTACTCCTTCTTCAAAATGTACTAGTCTAAAGTACTCCTTCAACATTTACTCCTCTAAAGTACTCCTTCTAGAACATTTACTCCTCTAAAGTACTCCTTCTTCAATGTTTACTCCTCTAAAGTACTCCTTCTAGAACGTTTACTCCTCTAAAGTACTCCTTCTTCAACATTTACTCCTCTAAAGTACTCCTTCAACATTTACTACTCTAAAGTACTCCTTCCAGAACATTTACTCCTCTAAAGTACTCCTTCTTCAACATTTACTCCTCTAAAGTACTCCTTCTAGAACATTTACTCCTCTAAAGTACTCCTTCTTCAACATTTACTACTCTAAAGTACTCCGTCTAGAACATTTACTCCTCTAAAGTACTCCTTCTTGAACATTTACTCCTCTAAAGTACTCCTTCTAGAACATTTACTACTCTAAAGTACTCCTTCTAGAACATTTACTCCTCTAAAGTACTCCTTCTTCAACATTTACTACTCTAAAGTACTCCTTCTAGAACATTTACTCCTCTAAAGTACTCCTTCTTCAACATTTACTACTCTAAAGTACTCCTTCTAGAACATTTACTCCTCTAAAGTACTCCTTCTTCAACATTTACTACTCTAAAGTACTCCTTCTTGAACATTTACTCCTCTAAAGTACTCCTTCTAGAACATTTACTCCTCTAAAGTACTCCTTCTTCAACATTTACTAGTCTAAAGTACTCCTTCTAGAACGTTTACTCCTCTAAAGTACTCCTTCTAGAATGTTTACTCCTCTAAAGTACTCCTTCTAGAACATTTACTCCTCTAAAGTACTCCTTCTAGAACGTTTACTACTCTAAAGTACTCCTTCTAGAACATTTACTCCTCTAAAGTACTCCTTCTTGAACATTTACTACTCTAAAGTACTCCTTCTTGAACATTTACTCCTCTAAAGTACTCCTTCTTCAACATTTACTCCTCTAAAGTACTCCTTCTTCAACATTTACTAGTCTAAAGTACTCCTTCTAGAACATTTACTCCTCTAAAGTACTCCTTCTAGAACGTTTACTCCTCTAAAGTACTCCTTCTAGAATGTTTACTCCTCTAAAGTACTCCTTCTAGAACATTTACTCCTCTAAAGTACTCCTTCTAGAACGTTTACTACTCTAAAGTACTCCTTCTAGAACATTTACTCCTCTAAAGTACTCCTTCTTCAACATTTACTCCTCTAAAGTACTCCTTCTTCAACATTTACTACTCTAAAGTACTCCTTCAACATTTACTAGTCTAAAGTACTCCTTCTAGAACGTTTACTCCTCTAAAGTACTCCTTCTAGAACATTTACTCCTCTAAAGTACTCCTTCTAGAACGTTTACTCCTCTAAAGTACTCCTTCTAGAACATTTACTCCTCTAAAGTACTCCTTCTAGAACGTTTACTCCTCTAAAGTACTCCTTCTTCAATGTTTACTCCTCTAAAGTACTCCTTCTAGAATGTTTACTCCTCTAAAGTACTCCTAGAATGTTTACTCCTCTAAAGTACTCCTTCTAGAACATTTACTCCTCTAAAGTACTCCTTCTTGAACATTTACTCCTCTAAAGTACTCCTTCTAGAACATTTACTCCTCTAAAGTACTCCTTCTTCAACATTTACTAGTCTAAAGTACTCCTTCTAGAACGTTTACTCCTCTAAAGTACTCCTTCTAGAACGTTTACTCCTCTAAAGTACTCCTTCTAGAACATTTACTCCTCTAAAGTACTCCTTCTAGAACGTTTACTACTCTAAAGTACTCCTTCTAGAACATTTACTCCTCTAAAGTACTCCTTCTTCAACATTTACTACTCTAAAGTACTCCTTCTTGAACATTTACTCCTCTAAAGTACTCCTTCTTCAACATTTACTAGTCTAAAGTACTCCTTCTAGAACATTTACTCCTCTAAAGTACTCCTTCTAGAACGTTTACTCCTCTAAAGTACTCCTTCTAGAATGTTTACTCCTAAAGTACTCCTTTTAGAACATTTACTCCTCTAAAGTACTCCTTCTAGAACGTTTACTACTCTAAAGTACTCCTTCTAGAACATTTACTCCTCTAAAGTACTCCTTCTTCAACATTTACTCCTCTAAAGTACTCCTTCTTCAACATTTACTACTCTAAAGTACTCCTTCAACATTTACTAGTCTAAAGTACTCCTTCTAGAACATTTACTCCTCTAAAGTACTCCTTCTAGAACGTTTACTCCTCTAAAGTACTCCTTCTTCAATGTTTACTCCTCTAAAGTACTCCTTCTAGAATGTTTACTCCTCTAAAGTACTCCTAGAATGTTTACTCCTCTAAAGTACTCCTTCTAGAACATTTACTCCTCTAAAGTACTCCTTCTAGAATGTTTACTCCTTTAAAGTACTTCTAGAATGTTTACTCCTCTAAAGTACTCCTTCTAGAACATTTACTCCTCTAAAGTACTCCTTCTAGAACGTTTACTCCTCTAAAGTACTCCTTCTAGAACATTTACTCCTCTAAAGTACTCCTTCTAGAACGTTTACTCCTCTAAAGTACTCCTTCTTCAATGTTTACTCCTCTAAAGTACTCCTTCTAGAACATTTACTCCTCTAAAGTACTCCTTCTAGAATGTTTAC
>NC_046978.1:20440288-20447788 GCF_009769545.1 Cyclopterus lumpus | reverse complement strand
CGTATACTTCTCTTCCACTATCTCAGAGGTACATGTACTTTATACTGTACTACATCTCAGAGGTACATGTTGTACTTTATACTGTACTACATCTCAGAGGTACATGTACTTTATACTGTACTACATCTCAGAGGTACATGTTGTACTTTATACTGTACTACACCTCAGAGGTACATGTACTTTATACTGTACTACATCTCAGAGGTACATGTTGTACTTTATACTGTACTACATCTCAGAGGTACATGTTGTACTTTTCTCAATACAGAACATGTATGTGTGCAGTATTTTTCTGTGTAGTACTTGTACTTTACTGTAGTAGAGGATCTAAACAGCTGGTAGTTCACATCAAACAAACACAAAAAACAGATCGGTTTCAATAAAAGTTTGGAAATATATTTTTAATTTATTGTCATACAAACAACAATGAGATAAAAAAGTGAATCAACCATAAAAATGAATGATTTAAAACAAAACAATGTACAAGTACCCTGTGACGAAGGCCTCTGTTGTACATGTACACCATGGTGTACATGTACAACATGCATAACAACAGGATTATTGTGGAGGAATGTGAGTTATTAATAGTATACACAATATGAGTGAATAAAGCTGCAGGTTCTCTTCAACACATAAAAGTACACATAAAGCAGTAATTCATCAATGCACTGATTATTCATAAAAGTCCATGAAATGTAAACTTATTCTATATTTTGGCCACTTCAACAAACCTCATCAAACAGTTTTATCAGGTTTTATTCAAACAATGCGGAGAAGAGAGGCGGTCGGGGACTATTTCCAGCGGCGGTTGAATCCCTGTAAACTGTTTGTGGTGATGAGGCTCGTTGGCTCTGAGGAGGTTTCTGTTTTCATGAAGATGAGTCGTTATTCATTAATTACTCACTGTGTGTATTCTTCAGCTCTTTGTGGTATTTAAATGTACACCCTCTGGTCATTAAAGTGAAAACTCACTCTTCATCATGAAAGCAGGACCGACGTCGACATTGATGTTGGTTTAGCTCTGAAGCTAATGGCTACGTTAGCCTTAGCTGTTAGCTTCTAGCTAGCTGGCTCATAATAATGAATGTTTATAACAAACTAGTTTTTACACGAAGAACAACAAAGACGCTGCTCGCCGGTTGGTAGCTAACGCTAAACATTTTCACGTTAGAAAAACCGCTAGCATGCTAAAGGTAGTATGCTAACGCTAGCACATGTATTCACCTTACATTCATTTATATTTTTGAAATGTTACAATATTTTCTTTTGGCTTTGTCTGTAGATGAATATATCTATATCTATCTATCTATATACAGATGAAGATATTATGATTATTATTGTGATATTATGATGTCTTTCTTTCAGTCAAGTAAAGTAAAGCTGTTGTTCTTAAACTGATCTGAGCTCAGTTGACGTGACATCATTAAAAATATAAAGATGGACAGATCTGTAAACCAGTGGCGCTGAACAGGAGATACAGGGTGAACTGGTGAACTGGTGAACTGGTGAACAGGTGATACAGGGTGAACTGGTGAACTGGTGAACAGGTGATACAGGGTGAACTGGTGAACTGGTGAACTAGTGAACAGGAGATACAGGGTGAACTGGTGAACAGGAGATACAGGGTGAACTGGTGAACAGGAGATACAGGGTGAACTGGTGAACAGGAGATACAGGGTGAACTGGTGAACAGGAGATACAGGGTGAACTGGTGAACAGGAGATACAGGGTGAACTGGTGAACCGGTGAACCGGTGAACTAGTGAACTGGTCCTACGGTTTGATGAGACTGGGACCAACAGATGGCGTCACGAAGCGTCTAATTAACTAATTAAATATTTGTGTTAGTTTCTTGTTATGAAGTCAAGTTTGTTTTACCAAACAGAAAACATTTGGTTGGGTCCAGTCTGGTTCGGTCCAGTCTGGTTCGGTCTAGTCCGGTTCGGTCCAGTCTGGTTCAGTCTAGTACGGTCCGGTCCGGTTCGGTCCAGTCTGGTTCGGTCCAGTCTGGTTCGGTCCAGTCTGGTTCGGTCTAATCCGGTCCGGTCTAGTCCGGTTCGGTCTGGTTCGGTCCAGTCTGGTTCGGTCTAGTCTGGTTCGGTCTAATCCGGTCCGGTCTAGTCCGGTTCGGTCTGGTTCGGTTTAATCCGGTCCGGTTCGGTCTAGTCTGGTTCGGTCTAATCCGGTCCGGTCTAGTCCGGTTCGTGCTGGTCCGGTCCGGTCTAGTCCGGTTCGGTCTGGTTCGGTCCAGTCTGGTTCGGTCTAGTCTGGTTCGGTCTAATCCGGTCCGGTCTAGTCCGGTTCGGTCTGGTTCGGTTTAATCCGGTCCGGTTCGGTCTAGTCTGGTTCGGTCTAATCCGGTCCGGTCTAGTCCGGTTCGTGCTGGTCCGGTCCGGTCTAGTCCGGTTCGGTCTGGTCCGGTCCGGTCTAGTCCGGTTCGGTCTGGTCCGGTCCAGTCTAGTCCGGTTCGGTCTGGTCCGGTCCGGTCTAGTCCGGTTCGGTCTGGTCCGGTCCAGTCTACGCAGCCACACAGTGGTTGGGTCTGTGGGACATGTCGTATCCTCTCCTGCAGACGCAGCTGAACGAGCCGTCAGTGTTCACACAGCGAGCGTTCACACACGGGAAGTCCACGGAGACGCCGTCCTCACACTCGTTTACATCTACACACACACAGACACACACACACACACACACAGAGAAATATGATTACATAATAATCAGACTCCCACAAAGGTTAGTTAGAGAGAGACGTTTTGGTTGGTTAGTTATCAAGTGAGGTTGTGAGCTAGTAGGTAGGTAAGGAAGTAAGGAATTTAGTAAATTAGTAAGTTAGGTAGTAAGTAGTTAGGTAGTAAGTTAGTAAGTAGTTAGGTAGTAAGTTAGTAAGTAGTTAGGTAGTGAGTTAGTAAGTAGTTAGGTAGTAAGTTAGTAAGTAGTAAGTTAGTAAGTAGTTAGGTAGTGAGTTAGTAAGTAGTTAGGTAGTGAGTTAGTAAGTAGTTAGGTAGTAAGTTAGTAAGTAGTTAGGTAGTAAGTTAGTAAGTAGTTAGGTAGTAAGTTAGTAAGTAGTTAGGTAGTGAGTTAGTAAGTAGTTAGGTAGTGAGTTAGTAAGTAGTTAGGTAGTAAGTTAGTAAGTAGTTAGGTAGTAAGTTAGTAAGTAGTAAGTTAGTAAGTAGTTAGGTAGTAAGTTAGTAAGTAGTTAGGTAGTGAGTTAGTAAGTAGTTAGGTAGTGAGTTAGTAAGTAGTTAGGTAGTAAGTTAGTAAGTAGTTAGGTAGTGAGTTAGTAAGTAGTTAGGTAGTAAGTTAGTAAGTAGTTAGGTAGTGAGTTAGTAAGTAGTTAGGTAGTAAGTTAGTAAGTAGTTAGGTAGTGAGTTAGTAAGTAGTTAGGTAGTGAGTTAGTAAGTAGTTAGGTAGTAAGTTAGTAAGTAGTTAGGTAGTGAGTTAGTAAGTAGTTAGGTAGTGAGTTAGTAAGTAGTTAGGTAGTGAGTTAGTAAGTAGTTAGGTAGTAAGTTAGTAAGTAGTTAGGTAGTAAGTTAGTAAGTAGTTAGGTAGTGAGTTAGTAAGTAGTTAGGTAGTAAGTTAGTAAGTAGTTAGGTAGTAAGTTAGTAAGTAGTTAGGTAGTAAGTTAGTAAGTAGTTAGGTAGTAAGTTAGTAAAGAACAGACAAAATGATGTAAGTGGAAACTCAGAGAACATGACTCATTTTTAACATAACCTCATTATCATAATAATAATATTGACGATAACAATAACAATCTCTCCGTACCTGTACAGGTCATGGAGGTCATGTCCAGCTTGTATCCTTGGTAACAATCACAGGTGTAACCCTCGGCAACACGAATACACCTGCCGTTCTCACAGCCGTGAAGTATCCCACAATCCTCTGCTGCATTCAGGCCGGCATAGGACTCATAACGCCCTGAAGGAGGAGGAGGAGGAAGAGGAAGAGGAAGAGGAGGAGGAGGAAGAGCAGGAGGAGGAGGAGGAAGAAGAGAATTTACTGATTGAATACACAATTCATAATAATAACTAGAAAATTTCGCAAGAAATGTAGATGGTGTGGCTACTACCGAGAGGTGTTTATATACATGTATATTATCATGTTATATTATCACTCTGGCAGTTGGCTCTGTCACTCTAGATCTGAACATTCCAACCACATACACACCCATTAGAAACTCTGAATCTTCCGAAACTCGAACAAACGCTAGCACGTCTAAACTGTGCTAGCTATGAAAACATGTCCAATTGGGCAAATAAGCTCCATCCTTTTGTTAACGTTTTAAACTTTTAATTATTTATTAATGTATGGAGACACAGTGTGGGCACAAAGATTACGTTGATTAGTGTTTCCTCTTCCGAAACCCCATTCAAGTGAAGGGCACAATTTCTCGCCGTTTTTTGGCGTTTTGGGGGCTAAGCGCTATGAGCTCTATGGGCTCTATGGGCTCTATGAGCTCTATGGGCTCTATGAACTCTATGGGCCTGCTGCTTCAAGGCTCTATGAGCGCTATGAGCTCTATGGGCTCTATGAGCTCTATGGGCCTGCTGCTTCAAGGCTCTATGAGCTCTATGAGCTCTATGGGCCCGCTGCTTCAAGGCTCTATGAGCTCTATGGGCTCTATGAGCTCTATGGGCCCGCTGCTTCAAGGCTCTATGGGCTCTATGAGCTCTATGGGCCTGCTGCTTCAAGGCTCTATGAGCTCTATGGGCCTGCTGCTTCAAGGCTCTATGAGCGCTATGAGCTCTATGGGCTCTATGAGCTCTATGGGCCTGCTGCTTCAAGGCTCTATGAGCTCTATGGGCTCTATGAGCTCTATGGGCCTGCTGCTTCAAGGCTCTATGAGCTCTATGGGCTCTATGGGCTCTATGGGCCTGCTGCTTCAAGGCTCTATGAGCTCTATGGGCTCTATGAGCTCTATGGGCTCTATGGGCCTGCTGCTTCAAGGCTCTATGAGCTCTATGAACTCTATGAGCTCTATGGGCTCTATGGGCTCTATGGGCCTGCTGCTTCAAGGCTCTATGAGCGCTATGAACTCTATGAGCTCTATGAGCTCTATGGGCTCTATGAGCTCTATGGGCCTGCTGCTTCAAGGCTCTATGAGCTCTATGGGCTCTATGAGCTCTATGGGCTCTATGGGCCTGCTGCTTCAAGGCTCTATGAGCTCTATGAACTCTATGAGCTCTATGAGCTCTATGGGCTCTATGAGCTCTATGGGCCTGCTGCTTCAAGGCTTTATGAGCTCTATGAGCTCTATGGGCTCTATGGGCTCTATGAGCTCTATGGGCTCTATGAGCTCTATGGGCCTGCTGCTTCAAGGCTTTATGAGCTCTATGAGCTCTATGGGCTCTATGGGCTCTATGGGCTCTATGAGCTCTATGGGCTCTATGGGCTCTATGAGCTCTATGAGCTCTATGGGCTCTATGAGCTCTATGAGCTCTATGGGCTCTATGAGCTCTATGAGCTCTATGGGCTCTATGAGCTCTATGGGCTCTATGGGCCTGCTGCTTCGCATTCAACACAAATGGGCAATCTGCCGAATTCTCACTCTCATAGACCCTCCTTGGTGCTCCTCCTCTTCCTCCTCCTCCTCCTCTGCTCCTCTCAGTGAAGGGGGGAAAGGGGGGCCCCGGCCTCCACCCCTCCTCCTCCTCCTGCTGCTGCTCCACCTGGTAGGGCCCCCCGGGCAGCGGGGCCAGGCTGAGAGGAGGACCATCGGGTCGGGACGGAGGAGGAGGACGAACCCCGAACGCCCTCTCAGCCCGCGGGTCAGCAGGGAGGAGGTAAGACAGGGACGCGCCTCCTTCAGGGTAGAAACCAGGGCTGAGGGAAGGAGAGAGAGAGAAGGAGGGAGGGAGGGAGGGAGAGAGAGAGAGAGAGAGGGAAGGAGGGAGAGAGAGAAGGAGGGAGGGAGAGAGAGAGAGAGAGGGAGAGGGAAGGAGGGAGAGAGAGAGGGAGAGAGAGAGAAGGAGGGAGGGAGGGAGAGAGAGAGGGAGAGGGAAGGAGAGGGAGGGAGGGAAGGAGGGAGGGAGAGAGAATGAGGGAGGGAGGGAGAGAGAGAGGGAGAGGGAAGGAGAGGGAGGGAGGGAAGGAGGGAGGGAGAGAGAATGAGGGAGGGAGAGAGAGAGGGAGAGGGAAGGAGAGGGAGGGAGGGAGGGAGAGAGAGAAGAAGAGAGAGGGAGAGACTATTGTTAAACCTCATTAAGAGTCAAAATGATGAATAATAACTTTAAAACTTTTCACCTTCATTATTTAAAGTTAAAACTGGTTGTGAATCTTTAACGAGTAAATTAATCAGCAACCATTTCTATAATTGAATTATTTAAAGATATTTCCCAAATGTGAATATTCGGTCTTAAATTAAAACGCTTTAGTGAACATGAAGAACGTTAAATCGAATTTAGAGATAAATAAAGATAATCTCACCTGAACTCCGGCTCATAGGCTCCAAACTGCCTGCTGCCCCCTGCTGGGGAGTAGTCGTCATAGTCAGGAGCCACCGCAGGAGGGAAGGAGTCAAGGCTGTAGGGAGGGAAGTACGGAGGAGCTGAGGACACAGGAGACGAGGAGGAGAGGAGGAGACAAGGAGAGGACAGGAGGGAAGGAGAGATAAGAGAGAGAAGAAGAAGAGATGGGGAGAGAGGAAAGGAAACAAGGAATGGGGATGAAACAAGGAAAGTAGAGGGAACACATTGAATAAATTAATTAATAAATAACAGCAACACCATTATGGTTGGAGGTATAATGTCACGTGACTCACTGGCGCCTCCTCGTCCTGGTCCTGGTCTCACTCCGGGTTCTGGTCCAGGATCAGTGAAGCTCTCCGGAAACAGAGGAGGAAGAAAAGAACTGCAGAGAGCCGCGTAGTCGTCTGCAGAGAGGAAATATACAAATAACTATTTAATACTACGAGTCTCAGGAAAAGTAACATTTAAAATATTATTTAAAGTTACTACGAGAAGCTCTCATGTAGTGTTGGTTCTAGCGCCCCCTGTGGACTAAAGTGGTAACTAACTAAGGAACTAGCTTACTAATTAACTAACTAGCTTACTAATTAACTAGCTTACTAACTACATTACTTACTGACTAAATAATGAACGGACTAGCTTACTAACTAACTAACTAGCTTACTAACTAACTAGCTTACTAACTAGCTTACTAACTTAGTTACTGACTAACTAACTAGCTTACTAACTAACTAACTAGCTTACTTACTGATTAACTAATGAAGGGACTAGCTTACTAACTAGCTTACTAACAAACTAAATGACTAACTAACTAACAAATTTACTAACTAACGGACAAGCTAAATAACTTACTAGCTTAATAACTAACTAACGGACAGACAAACTAACTGACTTACTAGCTTACTAACTAACTAATTAATTAACTAACTCACTCACTAACTAGCTTACTAAATAACTAACTAGCTTACTACCTAACTAGTTAACGAACTAAACTAAATAACTTACTAGCTTACTAATAACTAACAGACAGACAAACT
>NC_046978.1:20375288-20435288 GCF_009769545.1 Cyclopterus lumpus | reverse complement strand
CCTCTGCTCACCTGGACGCGGCGCGGGGAGGGGGGGCAGCACCGGGGGGGAGGAGGAGGAGGAGGAGGAGGAGGAGGAAGAGGAAGAGGAGGAGGGGTCCGTCTCCGCTGCAGGAGAACAACATGATGAAGAAACATTTATGTACAGAATATTCTGATTATCAGAGAGGAGTCTCCTCATCTCTTACTGTACTTGTGGTTGTACTTGTACACTAAATGTACTCGTAGGGGTTGTACTTGTACACGTTGGTGGTTGTACTTGTACACTAAATGTTCACGTGGTGGTTGTACTTGTACACTAAATGTACTCGTAGGGGTTGTACTTGTACACGTTGGTGGTTGTACTTGTACACGTTGGTGGTTGTACTTGTACACGTTGGTGGTTGTACTTGTACACGGTGGTGGTTGTACTTGTACACGGTGGTGGTTGTACTTGTACACGTTGGTGGTTGTACTTGTACACGGTGGTGGTTGTACTTGTACAGGGTGGTGGTTGTACTTGTACACGGTGGTGGTTGTACTTGTACACTAAATGTTCACGTGGTGGTTGTACTTGTACACTAAATGTACTCGTAGGGGTTGTACTTGTACACGTTGGTGGTTGTACTTGTACACTAAATGTTCACGTGGTGGTTGTACTTGTACACTAAATGTACTCGTAGGGGTTGTACTTGTACCTCGTGGTTCCGTGTTGACGCACCGTCTGCTGCCGGGATCGAACTCGTGACCCCGTCTGTCACACTCACACATGAAGGAACCCTCCACGTTCTCACAGCGAGCGGAACCGCACACGCCGGGCAGCGACACGCACTCGTCCTCGTCTGAGGAGAGAGAAAGACCTTACCCACAATGCACCTCCCCTGTAGAGGCCTTCACTGTACCGACTCAAGTGACATCACCGGAGGCACTTCACACCAGGAAGACACCTGAGGCACAGGTGTGACGGACACCTACCCTCACAGGACCGCCCATCGGGGGCGGAGCTGAAGCCCTGGTCACACACACACAGGTACGTCCCTCTGAGGTTCTGGCAGTAGGCGTGGCCTCCACACAGCGTCTGATTGGTGCACTCGTCAACGTCTGAGGGACAGACAGGAGAGGTACTAATACACACTGGGAAATACTCTTTACTGTGGTAGAGGTACTAATACACACTGGGAAATACTCTTTACTGTGGTGAGGTACTAATACACACTGGGAAATACTCTTTACTGTGGTAGAGGTACTCTACATGTGTTCCTCTGCTCCTGAGTCTACTGGACCTGAGAGATCACAGTACAAGACCTTCTTTCTCTCTAGACCCCCTGTCACACTTCAGAACCACACACATCAGAACCACACACACACACCTATCAGAACCACACACTTCAGAACCACACATATCAGAACCACACACACACACATCAGAACCCCCCCCCCTTAAGAACCACACACATCAGAACCATCAGAACCACACACACACATCAGAACCATCAGAACCACACACACACAAATCAGAACCACAAACATCAGAACCACAAACACACATCAGAACCATCAGAACCACACACACACAAATCAGAACCACAAACATCAGAACCACAAACACACATCAGAACCATCAGAACCACACACACACAAATCAGAACCACAAACATCAGAACCACAAACATCAGAACCACAAACATCAAACAACAGAACCATAGAGAACCCTCAGAGGTCCAGTGTGTGTTTGGATCCACATTAATAACAACAGCACATCTCAGAACAGGAAGTCGGGTTCTGACTCACCAATGCAGGCGGTTCTGTTGTCGCTCAGAGTGAATCCCTGAGAACACACACACGTGTAGGATCCTGGTGAGTTCACACACTCTCCTCTGGGGAAACAGAAGTCTGTCTCCAAACACTCGTTAATGTCTGAGGACACACACACACACACGCACACACACACACGCACGCACGCACGCACGCACGCACGCACGCACGCACGCACGCACGCACGCACACACACACACACACACACACACACACACACACACACACACACACACACACACACACACACACACACACACACACACACACACACACACACACACACACACACACACACACACACATGTCAATTCTTTATTTAATAGACAAGCTTCTGAACAATAATAACATATTAGAGCAGCTGTTGATGTTCTCCATGTTACATTCAGGAAGTGAACTTCACTCACCTCTGCACTGTCTCCCCAGGCCGGAGGTTCGATACCCGGGCGGACAGTCACACGAGAACGAGCCGATGGTGTTCACACACACACGCTCTGCCTCGCACGCCCCGACGCTGGCACACTCGTCAACATCTGCAGGAGAGAGAGGAGGTGAAAAAAATAACAATAATAACAATCACAACAATCACAACAATCATAGAAATCCGAACAATCACAACAATTTTAACAATCACAACAATTTTAATAATCACAACAATCACAAACATCTTAACAATCACAACAATCTTAACAATCACAACAATCAAAACAATCACAACAATTTTAACAATCACAACAATCACAAACATCTTAACAATCACAACAATTTTAACAATCACAACAATTTTAACAATCACAACAATCACAAACATCTTAACAATCACAACAATCTTAACAATCACAACAATCAGCACAATCACAACAATCACAACAATCATAAAAATCAGAACAATCTTAACAATCACAAAAATCTTAACAATCACAACAATGTTAACGATCAGAACAATCACAACAATTTTAATAATCACAACAATCACAAACATCTTAACAATCATAACAATCTTAACAATCACAACAATCTTAAGAATCACAACAATCTTAACAATCAAAACAATCACAACAATTTTAACAATCATAACAATCACAAAAATCTTAACAATCATAACAATCATAACAATCACAAAAATCTTAACAATCACAACAATGTTAACGATCAGAACAATCACAACAATCACAAAATGTTAACAATCACAACAATGTTAACAATCACAACAATCACAAAAATCCGAACAATCACAACAATCAGAACAATCTTAAAAATCAGAACAATCACAACAATCTTAACAATCACAACAATTTTAACAATCACAACTATCACAAAAATCCGAACAATCACAAAAATCAGAACAATCAAAAATCAGAACAATCACAACAATCTTAACAATAACAACAATCTTAAAAATCAGAACAATCTTAACAATCATAAAAATCAGAACAATCACAACAATCTTAACAATCACAACAATTTTAACAATCACAACTATCACAAAAATCCGAACAATCACAAAAATCAGAACAATCATAAAAATCAGAACAATCACAACAATATTAACAATAACAACAATCTTAAAAATCAGAACAATCTTAACAATCATAAAAATCAGAACAATCACAACAATCTTAACAATCATAAAAATCAGAACAATCACAACAATCACAACAAACACAAACATCTTAACAATCAAAACAATCACAACAATCAGCACAATCACAACAATCAGAACAATCACAACAATCACAAAAATCAGAACAATCTTAACAATCACAAAAATCTTAACAATCACAACAATCTTAACAATCAGAACAATCACAACAATCTTAACAATCACAACAATTACAACAATCTTAACAATAACAAAAATCTTAAAAATCAGAACAATCACAACAATCTTAACAATCACAACAATTTTAACAATCACAACTATCACAAAAATCAGAACAATCACAAAAATCAGAACAATCATAAAAATCAGAACAATCACAACAATCTTAATAACAACAATCTTAAAAATCAGAACAATCATAAAAATCAGAACAATCACAACAATCTTAACAATCATAAAAATCAGAACAATCACAACAATCAGAACAATCACAACAATCACAAACATCTTAACAATCAAAACAATCACAACAATCAGCACAATCACAACAATCATAAAAATCAGAACAATCTTAACAATCACAAAAATCTTAACAATCACAACAATGTTAATGATCAGAACAATCATAAAAATCTTAACAATAACAACAATCTTAAAAATCAGAACAATCTTAACAATCATAAAAATCTTAACAATCACAACAATCACAACAATCTTAACAATCACAACAATCAGAACAATCAGCACAATCACAACAATCAGAACAATCACAACAATCACAACAATCATAAAAATCAGAACAATCTTAACAATCACAAAAATCTTAACAATCACAACAATGTTAACGATCAGAACAATCATAAAAATCTTAACAATCAGAACAATCACAACAATCTTAACAATAACAACAATCACAACAATCACAAAAATCTTAACAATCACAACAATCACAACAATCTTAACAATCAAAACAATCTTAACAATCTTAACAATTACAACAATCATAACAATCACAACAAACCTTAACAATAACAACAATCTTAAAAATCTTCACAATCACAAAAATCTTCACAATCACAACAATCTTAACAATCACAACAATCACAACAATCTTAACAATCACAACAATCACAACAATCTTAACAATCTGTGTGTGTGTGTGTTACCCTGACAGGAGCCATCTGTGCTGCTGTATCCAGGCTGACAGGACACACAGCGGTACGATCCCACTGTGTTCACACACTGCTGACCGGGACACTGAGAGCCCTGCACACACTCATCCACATCTACACACGCACGCACACACACACACACACACACACACACACGCACACATGTCAATTCTTTATTTAATAGACAAGCTTCTGAACAATAATAACATATTAGAGCAGCTGTTGATGTTCTCCATGTTACATTCAGGAAGTGAACTTCACTCACCTCTGCACTGTCTCCCCAGGCCGGAGGTTCGATACCCGGGCGGACAGTCACACGAGAACGAGCCGATGGTGTTCACACACACACGCTCTGCCTCGCACGCCCCGACGCTGGCACACTCGTCAACATCTGCAGGAGAGAGAGGAGGTGAAAAAAGTAACAATAATAACAATCACAACAATCTTAACAATCACAACAATCATAGAAATCCGAACAATCACAACAATTTTAACAATCACAACAATTTTAATAATCACAACAATCACAAACATCTTAACAATCACAACAATCTTAACAATCACAACAATCAAAACAATCACAACAATCTTAACAATCATAACAATCACAAAAATCTTAACAATCACAACAATCTTAACAATCACAAAAATCTTAACAATCATAACAATCACAAACATCTTAACAATCACAACAATCACAACAATCTTAACAATCAGAACAATCACAAAATGTTAACAATCACAACAATGTTAACAATCACAACTATCACAACAATTTTAACAATCACAACAATTTTAATAATCACAACAATCACAAACATCTTAACAATCACAACAATCTTAACAATCACAACAATCTTAACAATCACAACAATCACAACAATCTTAACAATCATAACAATCACAAAAATCTTAACAATCACAACAATCTTAACAATCACAAAAATCTTAACAATCACAACAATCTTAACAATCACAACAATCTTAACAATCACAACAATCAAAACAATCACAACAATCTTAACAATCACAAAAATCTTAACAATCATAACAATCACAAACATCTTAACAATCACAACAATCACAAAATGTTAACAATCACAACAATGTTAACAATCACAACTATCACAACAATTTTAACAATCACAACAATTTTAATAATCACAACAATCACAAACATCTTAACAATCACAACAATCTTAACAATCACAAAAATCTTAACAATCACAACAATCTTAACAATCACAAAAATCTTAACAATCACAAACATCTTAACAATCACAACAATCTTAACAATCATAACAATCACAAAAATCTTAACAATCACAACAATGTTAACGATCAGAACAATCACAACAATCTTAACAATCAGAACAATCACAAAATGTTAACAATCACAACAATGTTAACAATCACAACTATCACAAAAATCCGAACAATCACAACAATCAGAACAATCTTAACAATAACAACAATCTTAAAAATCAGAACAATCACAACAATCTTAACAATCACAACAATTTTAACAATCACAACTATCACAAAAATCCGAACAATCACAAAAATCAGAACAATCATAAAAATCAGAACAATCACAACAATCTTAACAATAACAACAATCTTAAAAATCAGAACAATCTTAACAATCATAAAAATCAGAACAATCACAACAATCTTAACAATCATAAAAATCAGAACAATCACAACAATCATAACAATCACAACAATCACAACAATCTTAACAATCACAACAATCACAACAATCAGCACAATCAGAACAATCACAAAAATCAGAACAATCTTAACAATCACAACAATGTTAACGATCAGAACAATCATAAAAATCTTAACAATCAGAACAATCACAACAATCTTAACAATAACAACAATCACAAACATCTTAACAATCACAACAATCACAACAATCTTAACAATCAGAACAATCACAAAATGTTAACAATCACAACAATGTTAACAATCACAACTATCACAACAATTTTAACAATCACAACAATTTTAATAATCACAACAATCACAAACATCTTAACAATCACAACAATCTTAACAATCACAACAATCTTAACAATCACAACAATCACAACAATCTTAACAATCATAACAATCACAAAAATCTTAACAATCACAACAATCTTAACAATCACAAAAATCTTAACAATCACAACAATCTTAACAATCACAACAATCTTAACAATCACAACAATCAAAACAATCACAACAATCTTAACAATCACAAAAATCTTAACAATCATAACAATCACAAACATCTTAACAATCACAACAATCACAAAATGTTAACAATCACAACAATGTTAACAATCACAACTATCACAACAATTTTAACAATCACAACAATTTTAATAATCACAACAATCACAAACATCTTAACAATCACAACAATCTTAACAATCACAAAAATCTTAACAATCACAACAATCTTAACAATCACAAAAATCTTAACAATCACAAACATCTTAACAATCACAACAATCTTAACAATCATAACAATCACAAAAATCTTAACAATCACAACAATGTTAACGATCAGAACAATCACAACAATCTTAACAATCAGAACAATCACAAAATGTTAACAATCACAACAATGTTAACAATCACAACTATCACAAAAATCCGAACAATCACAACAATCAGAACAATCTTAACAATAACAACAATCTTAAAAATCAGAACAATCACAACAATCTTAACAATCACAACAATTTTAACAATCACAACTATCACAAAAATCCGAACAATCACAAAAATCAGAACAATCATAAAAATCAGAACAATCACAACAATCTTAACAATAACAACAATCTTAAAAATCAGAACAATCTTAACAATCATAAAAATCAGAACAATCACAACAATCTTAACAATCATAAAAATCAGAACAATCACAACAATCATAACAATCACAACAATCACAACAATCTTAACAATCACAACAATCACAACAATCAGCACAATCAGAACAATCACAAAAATCAGAACAATCTTAACAATCACAACAATGTTAACGATCAGAACAATCATAAAAATCTTAACAATCAGAACAATCACAACAATCTTAACAATAACAACAATCACACAAATCTTAACAATCACAACAATCTTAACAATCAAAACAATCACAACAATCTTAACAATTACAACAATCATAACAATCACAACAAACCTTAACAATAACAACAATCTTAAAAATCAGAACAATCACAAAAATCTTCACAATCACAACAATCTTAACAATCACAACAATCACAACAATCTTAACAATCACAACAATCACAACAATCACAACAATCTTAACAATCACAACAATCACAACAATCTTAACAATCTGTGTGTGTGTGTTACCCTGACAGGAGCCATCTGTGCTGCTGTATCCAGGCTGACAGGACACACAGCGGTACGATCCCACTGTGTTCACACACTGCTGACCGGGACACTGAGAGCCCTGCACACACTCATCCACATCTACACACGCACGCACGCACACACACACACACACACACACACACACACACACACACACACACACACACACACATGTCAATTCTTTATTTAATAGACAAGCTTCTGAACAATAATAACATATTAGAGCAGCTGTTGATGTTCTCCATGTTACATTCAGGAAGTGAACTTCACTCACCTCTGCACTGTCTCCCCAGGCCGGAGGTTCGATACCCGGGCGGACAGTCACACGAGAACGAGCCGATGGTGTTCACACACACACGCTCTGCCTCGCACGCCCCGACGCTGGCACACTCGTCAACATCTGCAGGAGAGAGAGGAGGTGAAAAAAGTAACAATAATAACAATCTTAACAATCACAACAATCACAACAATTTTAACAATCACAACAATTTTAATAATCACAACAATCACAAACATCTTAACAATCACAACAATCTTAACAATCACAACAATCTTAACAATCATAACAATCACAAAAATCTTAACAATCACAACAATCTTAACAATCACAACAATCAAAACAATCACAACAATCTTAACAATCACAACAATCTTAACAATAACAACAATCATAACAATCACAAACATCTTAACAATCACAACAATCTTAACAATCACAACAATCCTAACAATCTTAACAATCATAACAATCACAAAAATCTTAACAATCACAACAATGTTAACGATCAGAACAATCACAACAATCTTAACAATCAGAACAATCACAAAATGTTAACAATCACAACAATGTTAACAACCACCACAATCACAAAAATCCGAACAATCACAACAATCAGAACAATCTTAACAATAACAACAATCTTAAAAATCAGAACAATAACAACAATCTTAACAATCACAACAATCTTAACAATCACAACAATCACAACAATCAGCACAATCAGAACAATCACAAAAATCAGAACAATCTTAACAATCACAACAATGTTAACGATCAGAACAATCATAAAAATCTTAACAATCAGAACAATCACAACAATCTTAACAATAACAACAATCACAAACATCTTAACAATCACAACAATCACAACAATCTTAACAATCAGAACAATCACAAAATGTTAACAATCACAACAATGTTAACAATCACAACTATCACAACAATTTTAACAATCACAACAATTTTAATAATCACAACAATCACAAACATCTTAACAATCACAACAATCTTAACAATCACAACAATCTTAACAATCACAACAATCACAACAATCTTAACAATCATAACAATCACAAAAATCTTAACAATCACAACAATCTTAACAATCACAAAAATCTTAACAATCACAACAATCTTAACAATCACAACAATCTTAACAATCACAACAATCAAAACAATCACAACAATCTTAACAATCACAAAAATCTTAACAATCATAACAATCACAAACATCTTAACAATCACAACAATCACAAAATGTTAACAATCACAACAATGTTAACAATCACAACTATCACAACAATTTTAACAATCACAACAATTTTAATAATCACAACAATCACAAACATCTTAACAATCACAACAATCTTAACAATCACAAAAATCTTAACAATCACAACAATCTTAACAATCACAAAAATCTTAACAATCACAAACATCTTAACAATCACAACAATCTTAACAATCATAACAATCACAAAAATCTTAACAATCACAACAATGTTAACGATCAGAACAATCACAACAATCTTAACAATCAGAACAATCACAAAATGTTAACAATCACAACAATGTTAACAATCACAACTATCACAAAAATCCGAACAATCACAACAATCAGAACAATCTTAACAATAACAACAATCTTAAAAATCAGAACAATCACAACAATCTTAACAATCACAACAATTTTAACAATCACAACTATCACAAAAATCCGAACAATCACAAAAATCAGAACAATCATAAAAATCAGAACAATCACAACAATCTTAACAATAACAACAATCTTAAAAATCAGAACAATCTTAACAATCATAAAAATCAGAACAATCACAACAATCTTAACAATCATAAAAATCAGAACAATCACAACAATCATAACAATCACAACAATCACAACAATCTTAACAATCACAACAATCACAACAATCAGCACAATCAGAACAATCACAAAAATCAGAACAATCTTAACAATCACAACAATGTTAACGATCAGAACAATCATAAAAATCTTAACAATCAGAACAATCACAACAATCTTAACAATAACAACAATCACACAAATCTTAACAATCACAACAATCTTAACAATCAAAACAATCACAACAATCTTAACAATTACAACAATCATAACAATCACAACAAACCTTAACAATAACAACAATCTTAAAAATCAGAACAATCACAAAAATCTTCACAATCACAACAATCTTAACAATCACAACAATCACAACAATCTTAACAATCACAACAATCACAACAATCACAACAATCTTAACAATCACAACAATCACAACAATCTTAACAATCTGTGTGTGTGTGTTACCCTGACAGGAGCCATCTGTGCTGCTGTATCCAGGCTGACAGGACACACAGCGGTACGATCCCACTGTGTTCACACACTGCTGACCGGGACACTGAGAGCCCTGCACACACTCATCCACATCTACACACGCACGCACGCACACACACACACACACACACACACACACACACACACACACACACACACACACATGTCAATTCTTTATTTAATAGACAAGCTTCTGAACAATAATAACATATTAGAGCAGCTGTTGATGTTCTCCATGTTACATTCAGGAAGTGAACTTCACTCACCTCTGCACTGTCTCCCCAGGCCGGAGGTTCGATACCCGGGCGGACAGTCACACGAGAACGAGCCGATGGTGTTCACACACACACGCTCTGCCTCGCACGCCCCGACGCTGGCACACTCGTCAACATCTGCAGGAGAGAGAGGAGGTGAAAAAAGTAACAATAATAACAATCTTAACAATCACAACAATCACAACAATTTTAACAATCACAACAATTTTAATAATCACAACAATCACAAACATCTTAACAATCACAACAATCTTAACAATCACAACAATCTTAACAATCATAACAATCACAAAAATCTTAACAATCACAACAATCTTAACAATCACAACAATCAAAACAATCACAACAATCTTAACAATCACAACAATCTTAACAATAACAACAATCATAACAATCACAAACATCTTAACAATCACAACAATCTTAACAATCACAACAATCCTAACAATCTTAACAATCATAACAATCACAAAAATCTTAACAATCACAACAATGTTAACGATCAGAACAATCACAACAATCTTAACAATCAGAACAATCACAAAATGTTAACAATCACAACAATGTTAACAACCACCACAATCACAAAAATCCGAACAATCACAACAATCAGAACAATCTTAACAATAACAACAATCTTAAAAATCAGAACAATAACAACAATCTTAACAATCACAACAATTTTAACAATCACAACTATCACAAAAATCCGAACAATCACAAAAATCAGAACAATCATAACAATCAGAACAATCACAACAATCTTAAAAATCAGAACAATCTTAACAATCATAAAAATCAGAACAATCACAACAATCTTAACAATCATAAAAATCAGAACAATCACAACAATCATAACAATCGCAACAATCACAAACATCTTAACAATCAAAACAATCTTAACAATCACAACAATCTTGACAATCATACAAATCAGAACAATCATACAAATCAGAACAATCACAACAATCACAACAATCAAAACAATCACAACAATCTTAACAATCATAACAATCACAAAAATCTTAACAATCACAACAATCTTAACAATCACAAACATCTTAACAATCACAACAATCTTAACAATCTTAACAATCACAAAAATCTTAACAATCACAACAATGTTAACGATCATCCATCCATCCATCCATCCATTTTCAATACCGCTTATCCTCATTAGGGTCGCGGGGCGCTGGAGCCTATCCCAGCTGACATAGGGCGAAGGCAGGGGACACCCTGGACAGGCCGCCAGTCCATCGAGGGCACATGTAGGGACATACAACCATTCACTCTCACATTCACACCTATGGGCAATTTAGAGATCAATTAACCTGCAGCATGTCTTTGGACTGTGGGAGGAAGCCGGAGAGCCCGGAGAGAACCCACGCTGCCACGGGGAGAACATGCAAACTCCACACAGAAGGACCGCTCCGACCGGGAATCGAACCCGCGGCCCTCTTGCTGTGAGGCGACAGTGCTAGCCACTACACCACCGTGCAGCCATATGTTAACGATCAGAACAATCAAAACAATCTTAACAATCACAACAATCTTAACAATTACAACAATCATAACAATCACAAAAAAACCTTAATCATAAAAATCTTAACAATCAGAACAATCACAACAATCTTAACAATCACAACAATCAGCACAATCACAACAATCACAACAATCATAAAAATCAGAACAATCTTAACAATCACAAAAATCTTAACAATCACAACAATGTTAACGATCAGAACAATCAAAACAATCTTAACAATCACAACAATCTTAACAATTACAACAATCACAACAAACCTTAACAATCACAAAAATCTTCACAATCACAACAATCTTAACAATCACACAATCACAACAATCTTAACAATCACAACAATCACAACACTCTTAACAATCTGTGTGTGTGTGTTACCCTGACAGGAGCCATCTGTGCTGCTGTATCCAGGCTGACAGGACACACAGCGGTACGATCCCACTGTGTTCACACACTGCTGACCGGGACACTGAGAGCCCTGCACACACTCATCCACATCTACACACGCACACACACACACACACACACACACACACACACACACACGCACACATGTCAATTCTTTATTTAATAGACAAGCTTCTGAACAATAATAACATATTAGAGCAGCTGTTGATGTTCTCCATGTTACATTCAGGAAGTGAACTTCACTCACCTCTGCACTGTCTCCCCAGGCCGGAGGTTCGATACCCGGGCGGACAGTCACACGAGAACGAGCCGATGGTGTTCACACACACACGCTCTGCCTCGCACGCCCCGACGCTGGCACACTCGTCAACATCTGCAGGAGAGAGAGGAGGTGAAAAAAGTAACAATAATAACAATCACCACAATCTTAACAATCACAACAATCATAGAAATCCGAACAATCACAACAATCTTAACAATCACAACAATCTTAACAATCATAACAATCACAAAAATCTTAACAATCACAACAATCTTAACAATCACAACAATCATAGAAATCCGAACAATCACAACAATTTTAACAATCACAACAATCACAAACATCTTAACAATCACAACAATCTTAACAATCACAACAATCTTAACAATCACAACAATCAAAACAAGCACAACAATCTTAACAATCATAACAATCACAAAAATCTTAACAATCACAACAATCTTAACAATCACAACAATCAAAACAATCACAACAATCTTAACAATCACAACAATCTTAACAATCACAACAATCATAACAATCACAAACATCTTAACAATCACAACAATGTTAACGATCAGAACAATCAAAACAAGCACAACAATCTTAACAATCATAACAATCACAAAAATCTTAACAATCACAACAATCTTAACAATCACAACAATCTTAACAATCATAACAATCACAAACATCTTAACAATCACAACAATCTTAACAATCAGAACAATCACAAAATGTTAACAATCACAACAATGTTAACAATCACAACAATCACAAAAATCCGAACAATCACAACAATCTTAACAATCACAACAATTTTAACAATCACAACTATCACAAAAATCAGAACAATCACAAAAATCAGAACAATCATAAAAATCAGAACGATCACAACAATCTTAACAATAACAACAATCTTAACAATCAGAACAATCACAAAATGTTAACAATCACAACAATGTTAACAATCACAACAATCACAAAAATCCGAACAATCACAAAAATCAGAACAATCTTAACAATAACAACAATCTTAAAAATCAGAACAATCACAACAATCTTAACAATCACAACAATCTTAACAATCACAACAATCTTAACAATCACAACAATTTTAACAATCACAACTATCACAAAAATCCCAACAATCACAAAAATCAGAACAATCATAAAAATCAGAACAATCACAACAATCTTAACAATAACAACAATCTTAAAAATCAGAACAATCTTAACAATCATAAAAATCAGAACAATCACAACAATCTTAACAATCATACAAATCAGAACAATCACAACAATCTTAACAATCACAACAATCACATACATCTTAACAATCAAAACAATCACAACAATCAGCACAATCACAAAAATCAGAACAATCTTAACAATCACAAAAATCTTAACAATCACAACAATCTTAACAATCAGAACAATCACAACAATCTTAACAATCACAACAATCTTAAGAATCACAACAATCAGAACAATCAGCACAATCACAACAATCAGAACAATCACAACAATCATAAAAATCTTAACAATCAGAACAATAACAACAATCACAAACATCTTAACAATCACAACAATCTTAACAATCAAAACAATCACAACAATCTTAACAATTACAACAATCATAACAATCACAACAAACCTTAACAATAACAACAATCTTAAAAATCAGAACAATCACAAAAATCTTCACAATCACAACAATCACAACAATCTTAACAATCACAACAATCAGAACAATCAGCACAATCACAACAATTTACAACAATCATAACAATCACAACAATCAGAACAATCAGCACAATCACAACAATCTTAACAATCACAACAATCACAACAATCTTAACAATCACAACAATCACAACAATCTTAACAATCTGTGTGTGTGTGTTACCCTGACAGGAGCCATCTGTGCTGCTGTATCCAGGCTGACAGGACACACAGCGGTACGATCCCACTGTGTTCACACACTGCTGACCGGGACACTGAGAGCCCTGCACACACTCATCCACATCTACACACACACGCACGCACACACACACACACACACGCACACACACACACACACACACACACACACACACACACACACACACACACACACACACACACACATGTCAATTCTTTATTTAATAGACAAGCTTCTGAACAATAATAACATATTAGAGCAGCTGTTGATGTTCTCCATGTTACATTCAGGAAGTGAACTTCACTCACCTCTGCACTGTCTCCCCAGGCCGGAGGTTCGATACCCGGGCGGACAGTCACACGAGAACGAGCCGATGGTGTTCACACACACACGCTCTGCCTCGCACGCCCCGACGCTGGCACACTCGTCAACATCTGCAGGAGAGAGAGGAGGTGAAAAAAATAACAATAATAACAATCACAACAATCACAACAATCATAGAAATCACAATAATCACAATAATCGCAACGATCGCAACAATTACAACAATCTGACCAATCGCAACAATCATAAAAATCCGAACAATCACAACAAACTTAACAATGCCGTCAACAACTGACTGTCAAATAAATAAATAAATAATATCTTAACAATATTTATTGTGTGTGTGTGTGAATGTGTACCTGCACACACTCCGGCCACACTGAGGTACCCCTCCTCACAGCCCTCACAGCTGTAAGAGCCTTCAGTGTTCACACACTGACGACCAGCACAAGACTCTGAGTCCTCACACTCGTTCACATCTAGAGACAAAGAGGAGCCACCTGGAGCTGCTATGCATTCATATTCATATTCATTCATGTACATTCATATACATACGTATATATACATATACACAGTATATATATCAAATAAACACAAGAAAGAAGATGTAAAAACACACATAGATAGGATTACAAATTAAATTAAATTCAGGATAAAAATAAGGTGAAGTAGAATAAATCAATCAAAACAGTAGAATATTTTATTTAGTGTGTGTGTGTGTGTGTGTACCTGCACACTGTCTGTTGGTGAGTGTGTATCCTGGCTGACATGACATGCAGCGGTACGACCCCACAGTGTTCACACACATCTGACCAGGACACTGAGACGGCTCTGCACACTCATCCACATCTACACACACACACACACACACACACACACACACACACACACACACACACACACACACACACACACACACACACACACACACACACACACACACACACACACACACACACACACACACACACACCTCATTTAAAGGAATAGTTTCTCTTCTCTTTCTCTTATTGAATCTCACGTCTGAACATTAAATATGAAGTTGCATCCGGTTAACTTAGCTTAGCATTGCTTAGCATAAAGCCTGGAAACAGCTAGCGTAGCTCAGTCTCCATGCATGTGAGTAAAGAGTACATGAAGTACTTCACCTGTGCAGGTGTTGTTGTGCAGCCTGTAACCATGGCGACAGACACAGTGGTAGCTCCCGGCTGTGTTGTCACAGCGACCGTTGGCGCACGGCGACTGGCGACACTCGTCCACGTCTGCATAATAAACACTTAGTCAATTATTGCACGTATAAATAACACAAATATGTAGAGGTTAACACCTTCACCACAACGATGAACAGGTGAACAGCTAAACAAGTGAATAGGTGAACAGCTAAACAGGTGAAGAGGTGAAGAGGTGAACAGGTGATGAACAGGTGAACAGGTGAACAGGTAAACAGGTGAACAGGTGAACAGCTAAACAGGTGAAGAGGTGAAGAGGTGAACAGGTGATGAACAGGTGAACAGGTGAAAAGGTGAACAGGTGAACAGGTGAACAGGTAAACAGGTGAACAGGTGAACAGCTAAACAGGTGAACAGGTGAACAGCTAAACAGGTGAACAGGTGAACAGGTAAACAGGTGAACAGCTAAACAGGTGAACAGCTAAACAGGTGATGAACAGGTAAACAGGTGAATAGGTGAACAGGTAAACAGGTGAAGAGGTGATGAACAGGTAAACAGGTAAACAGGTGATGAACAGGTAAACAGGTGAATAGGTGATGAACAGGTAAACAGGTGATGAACAGGTAAACAGGTGAATAGGTGAACAGGTGATGAACAGGTGAACAGGTGAATAGGTGAACAGGTAAACAGGTGAACAGCTAAACAGGTGATGAACAGGTAAACAGGTGAATAGGTGAACAGGTGATGAACAGGTGAACAGCTAAACAGGTGAACAGGTGAACAGGTAAACAGGTGAACAGGTGAACAGCTAAACAGGTGAACAGGTGAACAGCTAAACAGGTGAACAGGTGAACAGGTGAACAGGTAAACAGGTAAACAGGTGAAGAGGTGATGAACAGGTGAACAGGTGATGAACAGGTAAACAGGTGAAGAGGTGAACAGGTAAACAGGTGAACAGGTAAACAGGTGAACAGGTGAACAGCTAAACAGGTGATGAACAGGTGAACAGGTAAACAGGTGAATAGGTGAACAGGTAAACAGGTAAACAGGTGAAGAGGTGAAGAGGTGAAGAGGTGAAGAGGTGAACAGGTGAACAGGTAAACAGGTGAAGAGGTGAAGAGGTGATGAACAGGTAAACATGTGAAGAGGTGATGAACAGGTAAACATGTGAAGAGGTGATGAACAGGTAAACAGGTAAACAGGTGAAGAGGTGAACAGGTAAACAGGTAAACAGGTGAAGAGGTGATGAACAGGTGAACAGGTGATGAACAGGTAAACAGGTAAACAGGTAAACAGGTGAAGAGGTGAACAGGTAAACAGGTGAAGAGGTGAACAGGTGAACAGGTGAAGAGGTAAACAGGTGAAGAGGTGAACAGGTGAAGAGGTGAACAGGTGAAGAGGTGAACAGGTGAACAGGTGAAGAACAGGTGAGTCTACCTGAGCAGAGCCCGTTGAGCAGTCCGAACCCAGACTGACAGGAGACGCAGCGGTACGAACCCAAACTGTTGATGCACTCCTGACCGGGACACTGGAGAGAGTCCTCACACTCATCTACGTCTACACACACACACACAGACACACACACAGACACACACACACAGACACACACACACACACACAGACACACACACACACACAGACACACACACACACAGACACACACACAGACACACACACACACACAGACACACACACACAGACACACACACACAGACACACACACACACACAGACACACACACACACACACAGACACACACACAGACACACACACACACACAGACACACACACACAGACACACACACACAGACACACACACACACAGACACACACACACACAGACACACACACAGACACACACACACAGACACACACACACACACACACAGACACACACACAGACACAGACACACACACACACAGACACACACACACACACAGACAGACACAGACACACACAGACAGACACAGACACAGACAGACACAGACACAGACAGACACAGACAGACACAGACAGACACAGACACACACAGACAGACACAGACACACACAGACACACACACACACACACAGACACACACACACACACACAGACACAGACACACACACAGACACAGACACACACACACACACACACAGACACACACACACACACAGACAGACACAGACACACAGACACAGACACACAGACACACACAGACAGACACAGACACACACACACAGACACACAGACACACACAGACAGACACAGACACAGACAGACACAGACACAGACAGACACAGACAGACACAGACACACACAGACAGACACAGACACACACAGACACACACACACACACACACACAGACACACACACACACACACAGACACACACACAGACACAGACACACACACACACACACACAGACACACACACACACACAGACAGACACAGACACACACAGACAGACACAGACACAGACAGACACAGACAGACACACACACAGACAGACACAGACAGACACAGACAGACACACACACAGACAGACACAGACACACACACACACACACACACACACACACACAGACAGACACACACACACAGACACACACAGACAGACACACACACACACACCGACACAGACACACACACACACACCGACACAGACACACACAGACAGACACAGACAGACAGACACACACACACACACCAACACAGACACACACACACACACCGACACAGACACACACACACACACCGACACAGACACACACACCGACACAGACACACACAGACAGACAGAGACAAACACACACACTTTACTACAGTATATTACACCACATACGGATTATACTTTACATTATTGTTATTATTTTAATACTTTAATAATATAAGTCTAACGAACACAAAGTAACTAATATTGCTACTTTTACTGAAGTCAAAGATCTTAAAAGTATTCATAAATGTAGTTAAAGTATCACAGAGTACTTGTGTTTAAATATAATAAATCATAGTATTTGAGACTATTTGAATCACTTTATAAACTGTTAGTTTAATCTTTAAGGATTTTATCTTATTATTTTATTATTAATACTTTTAACTTAGAAAATATTAATCTGGAAAGAAAGTAGAAATACTCAAGTGAAGTACAAGTACCTCAACATTGTACTAGATTATTGTAGTTATTATATCATCATTGTTTTTACCTGTGCAGGTGTTTCCACTGAGCCTGTAACCATGGCGACAGACACACCTGTAGCTGCCCGGCGTGTTGTCACAGCGACCGCCGGAGCACGGAGCCTGGAGGCACTCATCCACGTCTGAGGAGGAGGTACAGGGATGAAGAGGAGGAGGAGGTACAGGAATGAAGAGGAGGAGGAGGTACAGGAATGAAGAGGAGGAGGAGGTACAGGAATGAAGAGGAGGAGGAGGTACAGGGATGAAGAGGAGGAGGAGGTACAGGGATGAAGAGGAGGAGGAGGTACAGGGATGAAGAGGAGGAGGAGGTACAGGAATGAAGAGGAGGAGGAGGTACAGGGATGAAGAGGAGGAGGAGGTACAGGGATGAAGAGGAGGAGGAGGTACAGGGATGAAGAGGAGGAGGAGGTACAGGGATGAAGAGGAGGAGGAGGTACAGGAATGAAGAGGAGGAGGAGGTACAGGGATGAAGAGGAGGAGGAGGTACAGGGATGAAGAGGAGGAGGAGGTACAGGGATGAAGAGGAGGAGGAGGTACAGGAATGAAGAGGAGGAGGTACAGGGATGAAGAGGAGGAGGAGGTACAGGAATGAAGAGGAGGAGGTACAGGCATGAAGAGGAGGAGGAGGTACAGGAATGAAGAGGAGGAGGAGGTACAGGAATGAAGAGGAGGAGGAGGTACAGGGATGAAGAGGAGGAGGAGGTACAGGAATGAAGAGGAGGAGGAGGTACAGGAATGAAGAGGAGGAGGAGGTACAGGGATGAAGAGGAGGAGGAGGTACAGGAATGAAGAGGAGGAGGAGGTACAGGGATGAAGAGGAGGAGGAGGTACAGGAATGAAGAGGAGGAGGAGGTACAGGAATGAAGAGGAGGAGGAGGTACAGGAATGAAGAGGAGGAGGAGGTACAGGGATGAAGAGGAGGAGGAGGTACAGGGATGAAGAGGAGGAGGAGGTACAGGGATGAAGAGGAGGAGGAGGTACAGGAATGAAGAGGAGGAGGTACAGGGATGAAGAGGAGGAGGAGGTACAGGAATGAAGAGGAGGAGGTACAGGCATGAAGAGGAGGAGGAGGTACAGGAATGAAGAGGAGGAGGAGGAGGTACAGGGATGAAGAGGAGGAGGAGGTACAGGGATGAAGAGGAGGAGGTACAGGGATGAAGAGGAGGAGGAGGTACAGGCATGAAGAGGAGGAGGTACAGGGATGAAGAGGAGGAGGAGGTACAGGAATGAAGAGGAGGAGGAGGTACAGGGATGAAGAGGAGGAGGGGGTACAGGAATGAAGAGGAGGAGGAGGAGGTACAGGGATGAAGAGGAGGAGGAGGTACAGGGATGAAGAGGAGGAGGTACAGGGATGAAGAGGAGGAGGAGGTACAGGAATGAAGAGGAGGAGGAGGTACAGGGATGAAGAGGAGGAGGAGGTACAGGAATGAAGAGGAGGAGGAGGTACAGGGATGAAGAGGAGGAGGAGGTACAGGGATGAAGAGGAGGAGGTACAGGCATGAAGAGGAGGAGGAGGTACAGGAATGAAGAGGAGGAGGAGGTACAGGCATGAAGAGGAGGAGGAGGTACAGGGATGAAGAGGAGGAGGAGGTACAGGAATGAAGAGGAGGAGGAGGTACAGGGATGAAGAGGAGGAGGAGGTACAGGGATGAAGAGGAGGAGGAGGTACAGGGATGAAGAGGAGGAGGAGGTACAGGAATGAAGAGGAGGAGGAGGTACAGGAATGAAGAGGAGGAGGAGGTACAGGCATGAAGAGGAGGAGGAGGTACAGGAATGAAGAGGAGGAGGAGGTACAGGGATGAAGAGGAGGAGGAGGTACAGGGATGAAGAGGAGGAGGAGGTACAGGAATGAAGAGGAGGAGGAGGTACAGGGATGAAGAGGAGGAGGAGGTACAGGGATGAAGAGGAGGAGGAGGTACAGGAATGAAGAGGAGGAGGAGGTACAGGGATGAAGAGGAGGAGGAGGTACAGGAATGAAGAGGAGGAGGAGGTACAGGCATGAAGAGGAGGAGGAGGTACAGGGATGAAGAGGAGGAGGAGGTACAGGAATGAAGAGGAGGAGGAGGAGGTACAGGGATGAAGAGGAGGAGGAGGTACAGGGATGAAGAGGAGGAGGAGGTACAGGGATGAAGAGGAGGAGGAGGTACAGGAATGAAGAGGAGGAGGAGGTACAGGAATGAAGAGGAGGAGGAGGTACAGGCATGAAGAGGAGGAGGAGGTACAGGAATGAAGAGGAGGAGGAGGAGGTACAGGGATGAAGAGGAGGAGGAGGTACAGGGATGAAGAGGAGGAGGAGGTACAGGCATGAAGAGGAGGAGGAGGTACAGGAATGAAGAGGAGGAGGAGGTACAGGCATGAAGAGGAGGAGGAGGTACAGGGATGAAGATTAGGAGGAGGTACAGGGATGAAGAGGAGGAGGAGGTACAGGAATGAAGAGGATGAGGAGGTACAGGGATGAAGAGGAGGAGGAGGTACATGCATGAAGAGGAGGAGGAGGTACAGGAATGAAGAGGAGGAGGAGGTACAGGGATGAAGAGGAGGAGGAGGTACAGGGATGAAGAGGAGGAGGAGGTACAGGAATGAAGTACAGGGATGAAGAGGAGGAGGAGGTACAGGAATGAAGAGGAGGAGGAGGTACAGGGATGAAGAGGAGGAGGAGGTACAGGAATGAAGAGGAGGAGGAGGTACAGGGATGAAGAGGAGGAGGAGGTACAGGAATGAAGTACAGGGATGAAGAGGAGGAGGAGGTACAGGAATGAAGAGGAGGAGGAGGTACAGGGATGAAGAGGAGGAGGAGGTACAGGGATGAAGGAGAAGAAGAAACAAAAGAAGAAGAAGAAGAAACAGGAAGTGGGCGTTACCTTGACAACGGGTCTGCTGGCTGCTGCTTCTGTAGCCGGGCGGACAAACACACCTGAAGCTTCCCATCGTGTTCACACACTCTCCTCCTGCACACACACCTGCAGACTGCACACACTCATTCACATCTACATGCGTACACACACACACAAACACACACACACACACACACACACACACACACACACACACACGTTGTTTCTTCTATCTTTGGGGGTGCTGCAGTTCCTCCATTTGAACACAAGGTGGTACAATTACATTAAAAGGCATTTAGCTAAAGAGAGAAGAAGAAGTTATTGATCCTATCGGTAAATCATTCATAGATTATTGGAGAATATATAATTGAATTTATTATAATTGAATAAATATCAGAAAGAAATCTGAAAATATGATTTGAATATTGTTTAATAATAATAAATATATAATAAATATAATAAGCATAGCATAATAAAAGAAAATCAATAATCAATAACAATGTAACGCGCTCACCTTGGCAGGAGGTGCGCTGGCCGTTGGTTTGATACCCTTCATCACACACACAGGTGTGTTTTATATCTGGCTGCTCCACACAGCGACCGTGTCCACACACACCGGGTCTGCTCTCACACACACCGCGCACTGCTGCACACACAACACACACAACACACACAACACACACAATACACACACAACACACACAGTTATTTACAATAAACTCGCTACAATTCGACACTTTGATGTGAAATCATTCATTTGAAGTCTTTGTGATGTGTTGAACCCTCTAGAACACACACAAACGCACATTCACATACACACAGACATGCACACACACACAAACGCACATACACACACACACACAAACGCACATACACACACACACACAAACGCACATACGCACACACACAGACATGCACACACACACACACACACACAAACGCACATACGCACACACACACAAACGCACGTACACACACACATGCACACAGACATGCACACACACGCACATACACACACACAAACGCACAAACACGCACATACACACACGCACAAATGCACACACACAAATGCACAAACACACACACACGCACATACATACACACACACACACACACACACAGAACCACATGTACACACACACACACACACACAGAACCACATGTACACACACACACACACACATACACACACACACACACACACACACACACACACACACAGAACCACATGTACACACACACACACACATACACACACACACACAAACTCACACACACACACACACACACACACACGGTGCCCTGAGTCTGGACTCACTCTGGACTCGGGGGTTCAGGGGGGTCGGGCTGGCAGCCGGTCTGCTCAGAGGAGGCAGCTCTCGGGCCGGAGCCAGCGGAGAGTCCCCCCTCGCTACTGGCTGGTCGGGCCAGTTCTGCTGGGTCACGGGTCTGCCTGGAGCTGGGGTTTTGTCCCGGGTGGCTGTGGCGCTGGTGCCGCCGGGCTGCACGGGCCAGGAGGAGGGCGAGTCTGCCGGGCGGGGCTGAGGGGGACCGGGTCTGGTTCGGGTGCTGCTGGAACCAGTTGAAGCAGAACCCGTCGTGGCTCCACCAGCTGTGGCTCCACCAGCTGTGGCTCCAGAGGAAGAGGGTTTCTGCTGAGACCTGGACCCAGAGGCTGACGGGGAGACATGAGTTGGAGGTTGAATCAGAGGATTCTGGTCCGGTTCTGACTTGCTCCTCTTATTAGACTTGAGATGTAATGGTCATAAAGGTTTGAAACACTTTGTTTCTAGGAAATCAAATGTTTCTGACATTTGGTGGGAAGCTCTAAATACTAAAGAAATATTAATAAATAGTCCCCAAAATAATTAGTAAATATCAGAAATAAATATGTAAAATATCTGAAAAACAGTAAAACATCCGAAAATTATCCGTCAAAAGATCAGAAACAAATCCTGTTTTGTCCGTTTGGTGGACAGCTCTTAATACTACAATACCCATGAGCCTCTGCTGCTGTTACCCTGGTTACCGTGGTTACCATGGCTCTCCTGGTGGCCATGGGTGACCAGCTGAGCTCCTCGGCTCCCCAGCTGCTCGTTGACTCTCTGGTTGAACTGCAGAGCCGAAGCCGAGTAGTGGTAACCAGGACCGGCTGGACAGATCTCCTTAAAGGCCACTGGGGGAGGGGAAAAGAACATTATTATTATTGTTATTAAGGTCATGTATAATGTCATGGATAGGGTCATGTATATGGTCATGCATAGGGTCATGTATAGGGTCATGTCATGAATATGGTCATGTATAATGTCATGGATAGGGTCATGTATAGGGTCATGTATAAGGTCATGTATAAGGTCATGTATAAGGTCATGTATAAGGTCATGTATAGGGTCATGTATAAGGTCATGTATAGGGTCATGTATAAGGTCATGTATACGGTCATGTATAGGCTCATGCATAGGGTCATGTATAGGGTCATGTCATGAATATGGTCATGTATAGGGTCATGTATAAGGTCATGTATAGGGTCATGTAGAAGGTCATGTATAGGGTCATGTATAGGGTCATGTATAAGGTCATGTATAGGGTCATGTATATGGTCATGTAGAAGGTCATGTATAGGGTCATGTATAAGGTCATGTATAGGGTCATGTATATGGTCATGTAGAAGGTCATGTATAGGGTCATGTATAGGGTCATGTATAGGGTCATGTATAAGGTCATGTATAGGGTCATGTAGAAGGTCATGTAGAAGGTCATGTATAGGGTCATGTATATGGTCATGTATAGGGTCATGTATAAGGTCATGTATAGGGTCATATATAGGGTCATGTAGAAGGTCATGTATAGGGTCATGTATATGGTCATGTAGAAGGTCATGTATAGGGTCATGTATATGGTCATGTATAGGGTCATGTATAAGGTCATGTATAGGGTCATGTATATGGTCATGTATAGGGTCATGTATAAGGTCATGTATAGGGTCATGTAGAAGGTCATGTATAGGGTCATGTATAGGGTCATGTATAAGGTCATGTATAGGGTCATGTATAAGGTCATGTATACGGTCATGTATAGGCTCATGCATAGGGTCATGTATAGGGTCATGTATAGGGTCATGTATAAGGTCATGTATAAGGTCATGTATAGGCTCATGTATAGGGTCATGTCATGAATATGGTCATGTATAATGTCATGGATAGGGTCATGTATAGGGTCATGTATAAGGTCATGTATAAGGTCATGTATAAGGTCATGTATAGGCTCATGTATAAGGTCATGTATAAGGTCATGTATAAGGTCATGTATAGGCTCATGCATAGGGTCATGTATAGGGTCATGTCATGAATATGGTCATGTATAGGGTCATGTATAAGGTCATGTATAGGGTCATGTATAGGGTCATGTATAGGGTCATGTAGAAGGTCATGTATAGGGTCATGTAGAAGGTCATGTATAGGGTCATGTATATGGTCATGTATAGGGTCATGTATAAGGTCATGTATAGGGTCATGTAGAAGGTCATGTATAGGGTCATGTATATGGTCATGTATAAGGTCATGTATAGGGTCATGTATAGGGTCATGTAGAAGGTCATGTATAGGGTCATGCATAGGGTCATGTAGAAGGTCATGTATAGGGTCATGTATAGGGTCATGCATAGGGTCATGTATAAGGTCATGCATAGGGTCATGTAGAAGGTCATGCATAGGGTCATGTATAAGGTCATGCATAGGGTCATGTAGAAGGTCATGTATAGGGTCATGCATATGGTCATGCATATGGTCATGTATATGGACATGTATAGGGTCATGTATAGGGTCATGCATAGGGTCATGTAGAAGGTGATGCATAGGGCCATGTATAGGGTAATATATAAGGTCATGAATGAGGTCATGCATAGGGTCATGTAGAAGGTCATGTATAGGGTCATGTAGAAGGTCATGCATAGGGTCATGTATAAGGTGATGCATAGGGTCATGTATAAGGTCATGCATAGGGTCATGAATAAGGTCATGTATAATGTCATGTATAGGGTCATGTAGAAGGTGATGCATAGGGTCATGTATAAGGTCATGCATAGGGTCATGAATAAGGTCATGTATAATGTCATGTATAGGGTCATGTAGAAGGTCATGTATAAGGTCATGTATAGGGTCATGTATAGGGTCATGTAGAAGGTCATGCATAGGGTCATGTATAAGGTGATGCATAGGGTCATGTATAAGGTCATGCATAGGGTCATGAATAAGGTCATGTATAATGTCATGTATAGGGTCATGTAGAAGGTCATGTATAAGGTCATGTATAGGGTCATGTATAGGGTCATGTATAGGGTCATGTATAATGTCATGTATAAGGTCATGTATAGGGTCATGTATAGGGTCATGTATAAGGTCATGTATAGGGTCATGTATAAGGTCATGTATAAGGTCATGTATAGGGTCATGTATAGGGTCATGTAGAAGATCATGTATAAGGTCATGTATAAGGTCATGTATAAGGTCATGTATAGGGTCATGTATAGGGTCATGTATAATGTCATGTATAAGGTCATGTAGAAGGTCATGTATAAGGTCATGTATAAGGTCATGTATATGGTCATGTATAGGGTCATGCATAGGGTCATGTATAAGGTCATGCATAGGGTAATGTAGAAGGTCATGTATAGGGTCATGTATAGGGTCATGTATAGGGTCATGCATAGGGTCATGTATAAGGTCATGCATAGGGTAATGTAGAAGGTCATGTATAGGGTCATGTATAGGGTCATGTATATGGTCATGTATAGGGTCATGCATAGGGTCATGTATAGGGTCATGTATATGGTCATGTATATGGACATGTATAGGGTCATGTATAGGGTCATGTATAGGGTCATGCATAGGGTCATGTATAAGGTCATGCATAGGGTCATGTATAGGGTCATGTATAGGGTCATGTATATGGTCATGTATAGGGTCATGTATAAGGTCATGTATAGGGTCATGTATAAGGTCATGCATAGGGTCATGTATAGGGTCATGTATAAGGTCATGTATAGGGTCATGTATAGGGTCATGTATAATGTCATGTATAGGGTCATGTATAAGGTCATGTATATGGACATGTATAGGGTCATGTATAATGTCATGTATAAGGTCATGTATAGGGTCATGTATAGGGTCATGTATAAGGTCATGTATAGGGTCATGTATAAGGTCATGTATAAGGTCATGTATAGGGTCATGTATAGGGTCATGTAGAAGGTCATGTATAAGGTCATGTATAAGGTCATGTATAAGGTCATGTATAGGGTCATGTATAGGGTCATGTATAATGTCATGTATAAGGTCATGTAGAAGGTCATGTATAAGGTCATGTATATGGTCATGTATAGGGTCATGCATAGGGTCATGTATAATGTCATGCATAGGGTAATGTAGAAGGTCATGTATAGGGTCATGTATAGGGTCATGTATAGGGTCATGCATAGGGTCATGTATAAGGTCATGCATAGGGTAATGTAGAAGGTCATGTATAGGGTCATGTATAGGGTCATGTATATGGTCATGTATAGGGTCATGCATAGGGTCATGTATAGGGTCATGTATAGGGTCATGTATATGGTCATGTATAGGGTCATGTATAGGGTCATGTATAGGGTCATGCATAGGGTCATGTATAAGGTCATGCATAGGGTCATGCATAGGGTCATGTATAGGGTCATGTATATGGTCATGTATAGGGTCATGTATAGGGTCATGTATAAGGTCATGTATAGGGTCATGTATAGGGTCATGTATATGGTCATGTATAGGGTCATGTATAAGGTCATGTATAAGGTCATGTATAGGGTCATGTATAGGGTCATGTATAAGGTCATGCATAGGGTCATGTATAGGGTAATGTATAAGGTCATGCATAGGGTCATGTATAGGGTCATGTATAGGGTCATGTATAGGGTCATGTATAATGTCATGTATAGGGTCATGTATAGGGTCATGTATATGGTCATGTATATGGACATGTATAGGGTCATGTATATGGACATGTATAGGGTCATGTAGAAGGTCATGTAGAAGGTCATGTATAGGGTCATGTATAGGGTCATGTATATGGTCATGTATATGGTCATGTATAGGGTCATGTATAAGGTCATGCATAGGGTCATGTATAATGTCATGTATAGGGTCATGTATATGGTCATGTATAAGGTCATGTATAAGGTCATGTATAAGGTCATGTATAGGGTCATGTATAGAGTCATGTATAAGGTCATGTATAGGGTCATGTAGAAGGTCATGTATAGGGTCATGTATAAGGTCATGTATAGGGTCATGTATAAGGTAATGTAGAAGGTCATGTATAGGGTCATGTATATGGTCATGCAGAAGGTCATGCATAGGGTCAGCTGGTCCCGGTCACCAACCTGAACCAAAGTAGGGGCACCTCTGGCACTCGGGCCCCCAGGCTTTGCCCACTCGGCTGCAGCAGCAGATCTGTTTGGTGATGTTCCTGAGGATGGGCAGCGAGCAGGAGGACGGACCCAGACCCCAACCCAGGACCCGGTGACACTGGCCCTTCTCCTGGGATATCACAGTCTGGGCTGAGGAGGAGGACAGGGGGGCGTTACAACACTCGACACACTTGTCTGGTAGTCCGAACAGACCAGAAGCCGAGCTGCATGCAGGAATCACTTCATGCTGCTTCTGTTCATATCAACAGACATTGAAACGGCCAAGTGAAGCAAGCTCTGACATCACAGCCCCGCCCCCTCCCCTCTGATTGGACAAGAGGAACAGACAGCGGAGCGAAGCTTCTTTATAAAGGATCAGAGCTTTCACAGGTCACACAGTATACACAGTACACACACAGTACACACACAGTACACACAGTACATACACAGTACACACACAGTACACACACAGTACACACACAGTACACACAGTACACACACAGTACACACACAGTACACACATACAGTATACACAGTACACACACAGTACACACACAGTACACACAGTACATACACAGTACACACACAGTACACACACAGTACACACACAGTACACACAGTACACACACAGTACACACATACAGTATACACAGTACACACACAGTACACACACAGTACATACACAGTACACACACAGTACACACATACAGTATACACAGTACACACATACACACACAGTACACACACAGTACACACATACAGTATACACAGTACACACAGTACACACACAGTACACACACAGTAAACACACAGTACACACATACAGTACACACAGTACACACATACAGTATACACAGTACACACATACAGTATACACAGTACACACACAGTACACACACAGTACACACACAGTAAACACACAGTACACACATACAGTACACACAGTACACACACAGTACACACACAGTACACACACAGTACACACACACAGTACACACACAGTAAACACACAGTACACACATACAGTACACACATACAGTACACACATACAGTACACACAGTACACACACAGTAAACACACAGTACACACATACAGTATACACAGTACACACACAGTAAACACACAGTACACACATACAGTACACACATACAGTACACACATACAGTACACACAGTACACACATACAGTATACACAGTACACACACAGTACACACACAGTACACACACAGTACACACATACAGTACACACAGTACACACATACAGTATACACAGTACACACATACAGTACACACAGTACACACATACAGTACACACAGTAAACACACAGTACACACACAGTACACACACAGTACACACATACAGTATACACAGTACACACACAGTACACACACAGTACACACACAGTACACACACAGTACACACATACAGTATACACAGTACACACACAGTACACACACAGTACACACACAGTACATACACAGTACACACACAGTACACACACAGTACACACACAGTACATACACAGTACACACACAGTACACACACAGTACACACACAGTACACACACAGTACACACATACAGTATACACAGTACACACACAGTACACACACAGTACACACACAGTACACACACAGTACATACACAGTACACACACAGTACACACACAGTACACACACAGTACACACATACAGTATACACAGTACACACACAGTACACACACAGTACACACACAGTACACACATACAGTATACACAGTACACACACAGTACACACACAGTACACACATACAGTACACACATACAGTATACACAGTACACACACAGTACACACACAGTACACACACAGTACACACACAGTACACACACAGTACACACATACAGTATACACAGTACACACACAGTACACACACAGTACACACATACAGTACACACATACAGTATACACAGTACACACACAGTACACACACAGTACACACACAGTACACACACAGTACACACACAGTACACACATACAGTATACACAGTACACACACAGTACACACACAGTACACACACAGTACACATACAGTATACACAGTACACACATACAGTACACACACAGTACACACACAGTACACACATACAGTACACACACAGTACACACATACAGTATACACAGTACACACACAGTACACACATACAGTACACACATACAGTATACACAGTACACACACAGTACACACACAGTATACACAGTACACACACAGTACACACATACAGTATACACAGTACACACACAGTACACACACAGTACACACACAGTACACATACAGTATACACAGTACACACACAGTACACACACAGTACACACACAGTACACACATACAGTACACACACAGTACACACATAATTACTACACACCCCACCACAAGCATTTCCAGCCAGTTTGGAAGCAACAGACACATCGTCAGCTTTGTGATTGTGTCATCGGTTACCAGGCAACCAGCATCCTCCTCCTGCTTCTCCTCCTCCTCCTGCTTCTCCTTTTTCTCCTCCTCCTGCTTCTTCTTCTCCGCCTCCTTCTCCTCCTTTTCCTCCTCCTTCTGCTTCTTCTTCTCCTTCTCCTCCACCTCCTCTTCCTCCTCCTCCTCCTCCTTCTCCTCCTCCTCCTCCTCCTGCTTCTTCTTCTCCTCCTCCTCCTTCTGCTTCTTCTCCTCCTCCTCCTTCTCCTCCACCTCCTCTTCCTCCTCCTCCTCCTCCTTCTCCTCCTCCTCCTACTTCTTCTTCTCCTCCTCCTCCTCCTTCTCCTCCACCTCCTCTTCCTCCTCCTCCTCCTTCTCCTCCTCCTGCTTCTTCTTCTCCGCCTCCTTCTCCTTTTTCTCCTTTTCCTCCTCCTGCCCCCCCTCCTCCTCTTATGCCGGTCAGAATAAGCAGAGCACCAGTCTGGCTCCCTGACCCCTCTGAGCTCCTCCCCCACGTTCTAATGTTCTCCAGCAGAACAGAGGATTAAAGGAGCACTCAACAAGATGTTATTGAGATGCATTCTGGGAAATAATCATTATTATTGTTCTTGAACCTCCATTCCCGATGTTTAGTTCCTGTTCTCACTTTCATCGAATTCTTGAGGCGAACCAAACACTTCCTGTTGCAGCCTTTTCAAAATAAAAGCCTTCAATTGTAAAGCATTACACGTGTATATATTGTATATATAGTTTTTATACTTACAATAAGCGCCTCATTTATTCAGAGCAGGATGAAGCAATATTTTCTCAATATCAGGTTTTATATAATTTATTGATAAAGGACGCTCTGTTTATTTAAAGTTACAGTTTTTAATCTATATTTGTTGTTTTCTCAAATATTTTACAAAACGTTGACTTTGCATAAGAGCCAGACGGATAAAATAAATAAATAAATACGTTAAACTAAAATAATTAATAACAGAAGATAATTGGTGAAGGTCACGTGAGCTCAGATGGATTCAGGAAGTTCTGACCTGGAGTCTGCGTTATTCCTGTGTGTGTGTGCGTGTGCGTGTGTGTGTGTGTGTGCGTGTGTGTGTGTGTGTTACTTACAGATGCAGATTCCATTGGAGGCGTCGAGGATGAACCCCGCCCTACACACACAGCTATAGCTCCCTCTGGTGTTCACACAGAGCCCGTTCTCACACAGCCCCGGCTGGAGGCACTCATTCACATCTACACAAGTACCACACACACACACACACACACACACACACACATTAATGACTGTACACACACAAACACACACACAGAGACACACACATATACAGGAACTCACACACAGCGTCAGGTTCAATGTACATGAGGTGAGACATTAATCCTGGTTTAAACTTCCTGTTTTCAGAAAGTCTGACTTTAAAAAGTGTTTTTGGATCTTTTGCACAACTGAAAACCTTTTAAACACGTTTCACATCGCTGGTCAATAAACTAATCAACAATCAACCAATCCATCAACCAATCAACCATCAACCAAACTACTAAACAAATCAACCAATCAACCATCAACCAATCAACCATCAACAAATCAACCATCAACCAAACTACTAAACAAATCAACCAATCAACAATCAACCAAACTAATCAACAAATCAACAAATCAACAATCAACCAAACAACAATCAACTAATCAACCAATCAACAATCAACCAATCAACCATCAACTAATCAACCAATCAACTAATCAACCAATCATCAATCAACCAATCAACCATCAACCAATCAACCATCAACCAAACTACTAAACAAATCAACTAATCAACCATTCAACCATCAACCAATCAATCAATCAACCATCAACCAATCAATCAATCAACCATCAACCAATCAATCAACCATCAACCAAACTACTAAACAAATCAACTAATCAACCATCAACAATCAACAATCAACCAATCAACCATCAACAATCAACCAATCAACCATCAACCATCAATAATCAACCAATCAACCAATCAACCATCAACCAATCAACAATCAACCAATCAACCATCAACAATCAACCATCAATAATCAACCAATCAACCAATCAACCATCAACCAATCAACAATCAACCAATCAACCATCAACAATCAACCAATCAACAATCAACCATCAATAATCAACCAATCAACCAATCAACCATCAACCAATCAACAATCAACCAATCAACCATCAACAATCAACCAATCAACAATCAACCATCAACCATCAATAATCAACCAATCAACCAATCAACCATCAACCAATCAACAATCAACCAATCAACCATCAACAATCAACCAATCAACCAATCAACCATCAACCAATCAACCATCAACCAATCAACAATCAACCAATCAACCAATCAACCATCAACCAATCAACCATCAACCAATCAACAATCAACCAATCAACCATCAATAATCAACCAATCAACCAATCAACCATCAACCAATCAACCATCAACCAATCAACAATCAACCAATCAACCATCAACAATCAACCAATCAACAATCAACCATCAATAATCAACCAATCAACCAATCAACCATCAATAATCAACCAATCAACCAATCAACCATCAACCAATCAACAAATCAACAAATCAATTAAATAAAGATGATGAACGAGATCGAGACTCTTATAGTGAGTCTGACCCATGTGTGTGTGTGTGTGTGTGTGTGTGTGTGTGTGTGTAACTCACCAACACACTGTGTTCCGTTGGCTCCCTTAAAGCCAACAGGGCATCTTTTACCTGAGGACGACGATCACATTATTGATTAAAGGTAATCCGATCACACAGAAACCAATTACACAACAATAAACCACATAAAACATGAACTGATGAACGGTTATGGATGTCAACATGAAGAGCCTTCAAAACAAATGTTTGCATCTCTGATTTCTGTAGTTGTTATCAAACAGAAGGAAACTGGGACTATTTTCAGCGGCGGATGAATCCACATGTACGTTGAGTAAAGAGCAGAGTGAGAGTTCATGGAGAAGATGTTACGTAATACATTAAATTATTAATGCCTCCTACAGCAGAGAAATGCAGCAATGATGAGGTTATTAAAGCTGTATTACGTAACACAATCTGATTTGACTGATGTGAAGTCTGTGTCTGCACACACACACACACACACACACACACACACACACACACACACAGCAGTGTGTACCTGTAGTATCAGGACAGAGGACACAGTCAGTCGTCCCCCAAGCTTTACCAACTCCTCCACAGCAGATCTCCAAGCTGCGGAGACCAGGGAGGGGAGAGCTGCACTACACACACACACACACACACACACAGACACACAGACACACACATACACACACACACACACACAGACACACACAGACACACAGACACACACATACACATACACACACACACACACACACACACACACACAGACACACACATACACACACACACACACACACACACACGCACACACACACACACACACACACATACACACACACACACACACACACACACGCATACACTCACACACACATACACACACACACACACACACACGCACACACACAGACACACAGACACACAGACACACACACACACACACACAGACACACAGACACACACACACACACACGCATACACTCACACACACATACACACACACACACACACACACGCACACACACACGCATACACTCACACACACATACACACACACACGCACACACACACACACACATACACACACAAAATATTCCCAATGAGTAAAACATGACAGATTAAAAGCATAAATGATATAAACAGCTGTCCTCAGTCTACTTGTGAGGTTTGAATCAAGTTTATTTTAAATAGAGTTTATTTATCATGAAGGTGCTTTGATGTCTGGATAACGATGTTTATCACGTGGTTCAATAAATCACATGACAACAACTGAATGATGTTCCACTTGAAGAAGACTCACCTGCCCGTCTGTCACCTGGCTGAAGCAGTACTTGAAGCTGGTCGGCTGGGGGAACGTGCCGCCCCCCCTCACCGTCTGGGCCTGGACCCCCCCGACTGCCGGAGCCGGAGCGCCCGCCGACCCCGAGGAGGAGGAGAGGGTCCGGAGGGCGGGACTGGACCCGGAGACCTGGACGGAGGAGAAGAGACAAACCAGCTCAGGACCCACCGAGACATCCGCCCCAAGAAAACATCCGGGATCAAGGTTTTGTTACCTTGAGCACCTGGTGGATGTTCACGCTGGCCTCGGGGGGGTGCTGAACCCTGACCGTCACCATGGACGGGCCGGGAGCTGCACACACATAGACACACACTTATTAAATATGATATTACATGTTCAGACCAGGCGTTAACCTTCTGTAAAGTAAAGTCTATGCTTCATCTCCTGACCACCTGAAGTCTATGCTTCATGTGTTAAAGCTGCATTCTCTCTCCTGACCACCAGGGGGCGAATCCTCTGGTTGTATAGAAGTCTATGCTTCATGTGTTAAAGCTGCATTCTCTCTCCTGACCACCAGGGGGCGACTCCTCTGGTTGTATAGAAGTCTATGCTTCATGTGTTAAAGCTGCATTCTCTCTCCTGACCACCAGGGGGCGACTCCTCTGGTTGTATAGAAGTCTATGCTTCATGTGTTAAAGCTGCATTCTCTCTCCTGACCACCAGGGGGCGACTCCTCTGGTTGTATAGAAGTCTATGCTTCATGTGTTAAAGCTGCATTCTCTCTCCTGACCACCAGGGGGCGACTCCTCTGGTTGTATAGAAGTCTATGCTTCATGTGTTAAAGCTGCATTCTCTCTCCTGACCACCAGGGGGCGACTCCTCTGGTTGTATAGAAGTCTATGCTTCATGTGTTAAAGCTGCATTCTCTCTCCTGACCACCAGGGGGCGACTCCTCTGGTTGTATAGAAGTCTATGCTTCATGTGTTAAAGCTGCATTCTCTCTCCTGACCACCAGGGGGCGACTCCTCTGGTTGTATAGAAGTCTATGATTCATGTGTTAAAGCTGCATTCTCTCTCCTGACCACCAGGGGGCGACTCCTCTGGTTGTATAGAAGTCTATGCTTCATGTGTTAAAGCTGCATTCTCTCTCCTGACCACCAGGGGGCGACTCCTCTGGTCGTATAGAAGTCTATGCTTCATGTGTTAAAGCTGCATTCTCTCTCCTGACCACCAGGGGGCGACTCCTCTGGTCGTATAGAAGTCTATGCTTCATGTGTTAAAGCTGCATTCTCTCTCCTGACCACCAGGGGGCGACTCCTCTGGTCGTATAGAAGTCTATGCTTCATGTGTTAAAGCTGCATTCTCTCTACTGACCACCAGGGGGCGACTCCTCTGGTTGTATAGAAGTCTATGCTTCATGTGTTAAAGCTACATTCTCTCTCCTGACCACCAGGGGGCGACTCCTCTGGTTGTATAGAAGTCCATGCTTCATGTGTTAAAGCTGCATTCTCTCTCCTGACCAACCGGGGGCGAATCCTCTGGTTGTATAGAAGCTGTTGGGGTCAAAGGTCAGACTCACCTCCAGACATCCCTGTCTCCTGGTTATGACCCAGCGGCAGGAGGAACTCAGACTGGGTTAGCTCCTGATTGTCCGCCAAGGCGGAGCGCATCGCCGGCTTGACGATCTCATTGGTGGAGCCTGAGGAGGACGATGCGGGGGGGGCCACGGGGGCAACGGGGATCTGGCAGAACTTCCCACTGAAGTTGGGCGGGCAGAGACAGCGGTCCTTCTGCAGGCAGACGCCTCCGTTCTTACACAGCAGAGGACAGAGGACTGCAGGAGACACAATGAAGACCAGGTCAGACCGGCATCTTTGTTTGGATTGTCTTAGAGAAGGAAGCCAGCTCAACATCTGGAGGCCCTTCAATACTTGAAGGTAAGGCCCTTTAACACCTGAAGTTAAGGACTAAAGACACCTGAAGATAAGGCCCTTTAACACCTGAAGGTAAGGTCCTAAAGACACCTGAAGGTAAGGCCCATTAACACCTGAAGTTAAGGACTAAAGACACCTGAAGATAAGGCCCTTTAACACCTGAAGTTAAGGCCCATTAACACCTGAAGTTAAGACCCTTCAACACCTGAAGTTAAGGCCCTAAAGACACCTGAAGAAAAGGCCCTTTAACACCTGAAGTTAAGACCCTTCAACACCTGAAGTTAAGGACTAAAGACACCTGAAGAAAAGGCCCTTTAACACCTGAAGTTAAGACCCTTCAACACCAAAAGGTAAGGCCCTTCAACACCTGAAGTTAAGGCCCTAAAGACACCTGAAGTTAAGGTCCTAAAGACACCTGAAGTTAAGGCCCATTAACACCTGAAGTCAAACTGGTCTCATCCAATCGTTGCTTTCCCTACAAAAGATGATAATCTTTTCTTAAACCTTTTTTTTTTAAACCATTTTTCGACCTATTCCATCAATTCACTCCTGACTACAAAGAATTACAACTTCAAACTAAAGACGAACACTTTAAAAAAGTCTTTGACAACATTTTTGGATCGAAAAGTATGTTGTCCTTAAAAGAATTGCCCAAATTACACCGGTTATCACAGAACAGGATTGTCGGATTTAGGACTTTCCGATGGTCCATGAACACATCATGTGACATGTCTCATTTAAAATACGCCCTAAATTAACAGTTTAAAGTACACGGATTCTGGAAAGAACATTACATTCTTTCCAGAGAGGAGCAGCTCTTTTATTTTGAAGAGAAAAACCACAGAGAGAAAAATGGGACCAAAAAACATCCAGAATCAACCTGAGGGTCAGAGGTCATGCACATGTTACATTACATTCATACCAGTAGGTAACAGGCTCCATCACCCCCCCACACACACACACACACACACACACACACACACACACACACACACACACACACACACACACACACACACACACACAGGCCAACACTAACACACATCCATCATGTTTCCTGTTGGCCTGGAAACACTCGCTGTCTGTTTTGCTACACTCCCCTCTTATTCAGCTGTTACACAGATGCATTCTGGGAAAAGTGGTTGCTAAGAGACCACTGGGTTGAGGTCAGCTGATCTGAAGGGGACGGCGGACCAGGCAGCCACGTCCTCACTTTATTGTCAAAGGACGCGGTCGCATTGTTACCCAGAGTTCAGCTGGAGTCGGAGCCGCCGCTCATGAGCCGATATTACCCAGCAGGCTGTGCGGCAGGAAGGAACCCCGCAGCTTTAAACTAGGTTCTTCTCTTCCTGTGACATCAGCAGCAGCTCTGAGATCTGAACCCTCGAACACAACCAGAAATACCACAAACGTGTGTGATGCATCTTGGGATTCGCTGTTGATGTCTGTTCATGTTGGAACGAGGAAGAGGAAGATGAGGAAGGCTGCACACGTACGTCTTCTTCTTCTATTAAACATAACGGAGTAGTTTGAAGACGAGGAGTAACTCTTCATCACTGAATTATGAAAGAATGATATACTTCATATCATATTTGCATGTGTTTTCATTCCTTTTTTTATTTGAATGCAATATTTTGTTCATTATTATGTTATTCTGATTGTAGCCGCGTTCCGTGGGCGTGGTTCTAGTTAAGCCGCTAAAGAGCTGCAGACACATTGAGTTCCTTACGTGAATAACTTGAGATCGTATCCTTCTTTTGGTTCCGTCTTCATTTGATGTAGCAAATAAAACGTTACTATACACAAAATCAATAAACTCTCTTATGATTTTACGATCTGTTTCGGTAGAACAACGATGTTCCTCGTTCCTGTAATCTCCGTCCAGGACGACGTACATCAACACACCGTAGAACAGCTACGGGGCGGTGCCTTGCTCAAGGACACATCGACGAACCTGCTAACCACTGACCCACAGTCGCCCACTTCTTCCTCTTTATCTTCTTCTTCTATCTTCTTCCTCTTTATCTTCTTCTTCTATCTTCTTCCTCTTTATCTTCCTCTTTATCTTCTTCTTCTATCTTCTTCCTCTTTATCGTCTTCTTCTATCTTCTTCCTCTTTATCTTCTTCTTCTATCTTCTTCCTCTTTATCTTCTTCTTCTATCTTTTTCCTCTTTATCTTCTTCTTCTATCTTCTTCCTCTTTATCTTCTTCTTCTATCTTCTTCCTCTTTATCTTCTTCTTCTATCTTCTTCCTCTTTATCTTCTTCTTCTATCTTCTTCCTCTTTATCTTCCTCTTTATCGTCTTCTTCTATCTTCTTCCTCTTTATCTTCTTCTTCTTCTATCTTCTTCCTCTTTATCTTCTTCCTCTTTATCTTCTTCTTCTATCTTCTTCCTCTTTATCTTCTTCCTCTTTATCTTCTTCCTCTTTATCTTCTTCTTCTTCTATCTTCTTCTTCTTCTATCTTCTTCCTCTTTATCTTCTTCTTCTTCCTCTTTATCTTCCTCTTTATCTTCTTCTTCTATCTTCTTCCTCTCTATCTTCTTCTTCTATCTTCTTCCTCTTTATCTTCTTCTTCTATCTTCTTCCTCTTTATCTTCCTCTTTATCGTCTTCTTCTATCTTCTTCCTCTTTATCTTCTTCTTCTTCTATCTTCTTCCTCTTTATCTTCTTCCTCTTTATCTTCTTCTTCTATCTTCTTCCTCTTTATCTTCCTCTTTATCTTCTTCTACCTTCTTCTTCTATCTTCTTCTTCTATCTTCTTCCTCTTTATCTTCTTCTTCTATCTTCTTCTATCTTCTTCCTCTTTATCTTCCTCTTTATCTTCTTCTTCTACCTTCTTCTTCTATCTTCTTCTTCTATCTTCTTCCTCTTTATCTTCTTCTTCTATCTTCTTCTATCTTCTTCCTCTTTATCTTCTTCCTCTTCAAAACGTCGGCACGATTGCAGAACTTATAACGCAGAACTTTTACTAGTTTTCATATTGGTTTCAGTGTTTCTGTTTATTCACTGAAGCAAAAGGCCCGAGAGCTTCTTCCTGTGAGCATCGGGAAGTGACCTCATCCTTCTCCTGGACTTCGCCCACAGATGGACTGCATCAAGACTCCCAGAGAGGTCTTTGGAGCTGGCTGAGTCATAAACAAGGAGGCATTACAGAGAAGAAATGATAGAAACACACAGAACATAATAAACAGAACGCAACATCTGACATCAGCTTGTAACGCAGCTGATGTTCATCAGGAGTTCGCTCTCTTTGAGCTCCACTTTGGGTCTCCACCTCCTCCTGATGTCAATATCTGTGTAAGATGTAGATTCAGACTGCATTATCTCTCCTGACCACCAGGGGGCGACTCCTCTGGTTGTATAGAAGTCTATGCTTCATGTGTTAAAGCTGCATTATCTCTCCTGACCACCAGGGGGCGACTCCTCTGGTTGTATAGAAGTCTATGCTTCATGTCTTTAAAGCTGCATTCTCTCTCCTGACCACCAGGGGGCGACTCCTCTGGTTGTATAGAAGTCTATGCTTCGTGTGTTAAAGCTGCATTCTCTCTCCTGACCACCAGGGGGCGACTCCTCTGGTTGTATAGAAGTCTATGCTTCATGTGTTAAAGCTGCATTCTCTCTCCTGACCACCAGGGGGCGACTCCTCTGGTTGTATAGAAGTCTATGCTTCATGTGTTAAAGCTGCATTCTCTCTACTGACCACCAGGGGGCGACTCCTCTGGTTGTATAGAAGTCTATGCTTCATGTGTTAAAGCTGCATTCTCTCTCCTGACCACCAGGGGGCGACTCCTCTGGTTGTATAGAAGTCTATGCTTCGTGTGTTAAAGCTGCATTCTCTCTCCTGACCACCAGGGGGCGACTCCTCTGGTTGTATAGAAGTCTATGCTTCGTGTGTTAAAGCTGCATTCTCTCTCCTGACCACCAGGGGGCAAATCCTCTGGTTGTATAGAAGTCTATGCTTCATGTGTTAAAGCTGCATTCTCTCTCCTGACCACCAGGTGGCGACTCCTCTGGTTGTATAGAAGTCTATGCTTCGTGTGTTAAAGCTGCATTCTCTCTCCTGACCACCAGGGGGCGACTCCTCTGGTTGTATAGAAGTCTATGCTTCATGTGTTAAAGCTGCATTCTCTCTCCTGACCACCAGGGGGCGACTCCTCTGGTTGTATAGAAGTCTATGCTTCATGTGTTAAAGCTGCATTCTCTCTCCTGACCACCAGGGGGCGACTCCTCTGGTTGTATAGAAGTCTATGCTTCGTGTGTTAAAGCTGCATTCTCTCTCCTGACCACCAGGGGGCGACTCCTCTGGTTGTATAGAAGTCTATGCTTCGTGTGTTAAAGCTGCATTCTCTCTCCTGACCACCAGGGGGCGACTCCTCTGGTTGTATAGAAGTCTATGCTTCGTGTGTTAAAGCTGCATTCTCTCTCCTGACCACCAGGGGGCGACTCCTCTGGTTGTATAGAAGTCTATGCTTCGTGTGTTAAAGCTGCATTCTCTCTCCTGACCACCAGGGGGCGACTCCTCTGGTTGTATAGAAGTCTATGCTTCGTGTGTTAAAGCTGCATTCTCTCTCCTGACCACCAGGGGGCGACTCCTCTGGTTGTATAGAAGTCTATGCTTCGTGTGTTAAAGCTGCATTCTCTCTCCTGACCACCAGGGGGCGAATCCTCTGGTTGTATAGAAGTCTATGCTTCGTGTGTTAAAGCTGCATTCTCTCTCCTGACCACCAGGGGGCGACTCCTCTGGTTGTATAGAAGTCTATGCTTCGTGTGTTAAAGCTGCATTCTCTCTCCTGACCACCAGGGGGCGACTCCTCTGGTTGTATAGAAATCTATGCTTCGTGTGTTAAAGCTGCATTCTCTCTCCTGACCACCAGGGGGCGACTCCTCTGGTTGTATAGAAGTCTATGCTTCGTGTGTTAAAGCTGCATTCTCTCTCCTGACCACCAGGGGGCGAATCCTCTGGTTGTATAGAAGTCTATGCTTCGTGTGTTAAAGCTGCATTCTCTCTCCTGACCACCAGGGGGCGACTCCTCTGGTTGTATAGAAGTCTATGCTTCGTGTGTTAAAGCTGCATTCTCTCTCCTGACCACCAGGGGGCGACTCCTCTGGTTGTATAGAAGTCTATATAAATGACTCTACTTCTCTTGATGTATTCCCTCAGTAAACATTGTAAACATTAGTTTTTGGTCTCAATCTCTAGTTTCAAGTCTTCTTCAATACAGAATGATGTTCATTTAGTAAATTATGGTCATTTAGATTCTAGCGGAGATATTTTGTAATTTTACTTTAAAACATCAACTTTTAAAGTTGTATAACTCGTCTTAAACTGTTGTTTATTGATTATTTATTGTTTGACGTTTATTCTAGGTGACGGCAGCTGTATTGTGATTCCTCTAGTGGTGTTGGTTTATCATGCAAAACTAGTGTGTGTTGCCGTTACCTCACTGCTAGTTTAAACACATCATGTCCTGTGTGTGTGTGTGTGTGTGTGTGTGTGTATGTGTGTGTGTGAGAGGGTTAAGTTAATGATCAATGTTTCTTCTCCCTCTCTTGTTCCTCTGGGTTTCTCTTTCGTCAGTTCTTCATCACATCCTCATCACCTGCATCTCATTTATTCTCTTTAACTTGTCACTAAGTGTTGACCAAGACGGGTCCTCTTCTATCTGGTGTTCTGCAGGTCCATCTTCGTAGAAATGAGGAGAGACTCGAGCAGCTGCAGGTCACATGACGCAGCCGTGTGTTCTGACAGTTTGGTGCTCTGTTGTCAAACTCAGGAGGGAGGTTCTCTAAAACGAGGCAGCTGTTGTGTTCCTGATGACGTTAGCTACAGAGACTCCACACGGAGAAGCTAACACCTGTGATTGGTCCGATTGGTAGTGGGAAGACAACGTGAAATTATCTGATGTCACGATACGACATTATCACGATTCCTCAGTCACGATACGACATTATCACGATTCCTGTCACGATACGCCATTATCACGATTCCTCAGTCACGATACGCCATTATCACGATTCCTCAGTCACGATACGACGTTATCACGATTCCTCAGTCACGATACGACGTTATCACGATTCCTCAGTCACGATACGCCATTATCACGATTCCTCAGTCACGATACGCCATTATCACGATTCCTCAGTCACGATACGACGTTATCACGATTCCTCAGTCACGATACGATATTATCACGATTCCTGTCACGATACGCCATTATCACGATTCCTCAGTCACGATACGCCATTATCACGATTCCTCAGTCACGATACAACATTATCACGATTCCTCAGTCACGATACGACGTTATCACGATTCCTCAGTCACGATACGACGTTATCACGATTCCTCAGTCACGATACGACGTTATCACGATTCCTAAGTCACGATACGACGTTATCACGATTCCTAAGTTCCGATACGCCATTATCACGATTCCTCAGTCACGATACGACATTATCACGATTCCTAAGTCACGATACAACATTATCACGATTCCTCAGTCACGATACGACATTATCACGATTCCTCAGTCACGATACGACATTATCACGATTCCTCAGTCACGATACGACGTTATCACGATTCCTAAGTCACGATACAAAATTATCACGATTCCTAAGTCACGATACGACGTTATCACGATTCCTAAGTTCCGATACGACGTTATCACGAATCCTCAGTCACGATACATTATCATGATTCCTAAGTCACGATGCGACGTTATCACGAATCCTCAGTCACGATACATTATCATGATTCCTAAGTCACGATACAACGTTATCACGATTCCTAAGTCACGATACAACATTATCACAATTCCTCAGTCACGATACAACATTATCACGATTCCTCAGTCACGATACAACATTATCACAATTCCTCAGTCACGATACGACGTTATCACGATTCCTCAGTCACGATACAACGTTATCACGATTCCTAAGTCACGATACGACATTATCACGATTCCTAAGTCACGATACGACATTATCACGATTCCTCAGTCACGATACGACATTATCACGATTCCTAAGTCACGATACAACATTATCACGATTCCTCAGTCACGATACGACATTATCACGATTCCTCAGTCACGATACGACATTATCACGATTCCTCAGTCACGATACGACGTTATCACGATTCCTAAGTCACGATACAAAATTATCACGATTCCTAAGTCACGATACGACGTTATCACGATTCCTAAGTTCCGATACGACGTTATCACGAATCCTCAGTCACGATACATTATCATGATTCCTAAGTCACGATACGACGTTATCACGATTCCTCAGTCACGATACGACATTATCACAATTCCTGTCACGATACGACATTATCACGATTCCTCAGTCACGATACAACATTATCACAATTCCTAAGTCACGATACAACATTATCACGATTCCTCAGTCACGATACGACATTATCACGATTCCTCAGTCTCGATACAAAATTATCACGATTCCTAAGTCACGATACGACATTATCACGATTCCTAAGTCACGATACGACGTTATCACGATTCCTAAGTCACGATACAAAATTATCACGATTCCTAAGTCACGATACGACGTTATCACGATTCCTAAGTTCCGATACGACGTTATCACGAATCCTAAGTCACGATGCGACGTTATCACGAATCCTCAGTCACGATACATTATCATGATTCCTCAGTCACGATACGACATTATCACAATTCCTGTCACGATACGACATTATCACGATTCCTCAGTCACGATACGACGTTAACACGATTCCTCAGTCACGATACGACGTTAACACGATTCCTCAGTCACGATACGACATTATCACGATTCCTCAGTCACGATACGACGTTATCACGATTCCTAAGTCACGATACAAAATTATCACGATTCCTAAGTCACGATACGACGTTATCACGATTCCTAAGTTCCGATACGACGTTATCACGAATCCTAAGTCACGATGCAACGTTATCACGAATCCTCAGTCACGATACATTATCATGATTCCTAAGTCACGATACGACATTATCACAATTCCTGTCACGATACGACATTATCACGATTCCTCAGTCACGATACAACATTATCACGATTCCTCAGTCACGATACGACATTATCACAATTCCTAAGTCACGATACAACATTATCACGATTCCTCAGTCACGATACGACATTATCACGATTCCTCAGTCACGATACGACGTTATCACGATTCCTCAGTCACGATACGACGTTATCACGATTCCTAAGTCACGATACAAAATTATCACGATTCCTAAGTCACGATACGACGTTATCACGATTCCTAAGTCACGATACAAAATTATCACGATTCCTAAGTCACGATACGACGTTATCACGATTCCTAAGTTCCGATACGACGTTATCACGAATCCTAAGTCACGATGCGACGTTATCACGAATCCTCAGTCACGATACATTATCATGATTCCTGTCACGATACGACATTATCACGATTCCTCAGTCACGATACGACATTATCACGATTCCTCAGTCATGATACGCCATTATCACGATTCCTCAGTCACGATACGACGTTATCACGATTCCTAAGTCACGATACGACGTTATCACGATTCCTAAGTTCCGATACGACGTTATCACGAATCCTAAGTCACGATACGACGTTATCACGATTCCTCAGTCACGATACAACATTATCACGATTCCTAAGTCACGATACGACGTTATCACGATTCCTAAGTTCCGATACGACGTTATCACGAATCCTAAGTCACGATGCGACGTTATCACGAATCCTCAGTCACGATACATTATCATGATTCCTGTCACGATACGACATTATCACAATTCCTGTCACGATACGACATTATCACGATTCCTCAGTCACGATACGACATTATCACAATTCCTAAGTCACGATACAACATTATCACGATTCCTCAGTCACGATACGACATTATCACAATTCCTAAGTCACGATACGACATTATCACAATTCCTGTCACGATACGACATTATCACGATTCCTCAGTCACGATATGACATTATCACAATTCCTAAGTCACGATACGACATTATCACGATTCCTCAGTCACGATACGACATTATCACGATTCCTCAGTCACGATACGACGTTATCACGATTCCTAAGTCACGATACAAAATTATCACGATTCCTAAGTCACGATACGACGTTATCACGATTCCTAAGTCACGATACAAAATTATCACGATTCCTAAGTCACGATACGACGTTATCACGATTCCTAAGTTCCGATACGACGTTATCACGAATCCTAAGTCACGATGCGACGTTATCACGAATCCTCAGTCACGATACGACGTTATCACGATTCCTAAGTCACGATACGACATTATCACGATTCCTAAGTTCCGATACGACGTTATCACGAATCCTCAGTCACGATGCGACGTTATCACGAATCCTCAGTCACGATACGACGTTATCACGATTCCTAAGTTCCGATACGACGTTATCACGAATCCTAAGTCACGATGCGACGTTATCACGAATCCTCAGTCACGATACGACGTTATCACGATTCCTAAGTTCCGATACGACGTTATCACGAATCCTAAGTCACGATGCGACGTTATCACGAATCCTCAGTCACGATACATTATCATGATTCCTGTCACGATACGACATTATCACGATTCCTCAGTCACGATACGACATTATCACGATTCCTCAGTCACGATACAACGTTTTCTTTTGACGCTGCAGTCGAATTACATCATCACACCCATCCTCATAATTACCTAAGACCAGGTGTGTGTCACGACTCCACACACACACACACACACACACACACACACACACACACACACACACACACACACACACACACACACACACACACACACACACACACACACACACACACACACACACACACACACACACAGGAACAGACAGTGGATGAAAGTTACTTACAGACTCTGAAGCCCAGTCCGTGGGAACTGTCCCTCCTTCCTCCTCCTCCTCCTCCTCCTCCTCCTCCTCCGTCGCTGCTGTACAGCGTGGTCACGTTGCCTCGCTCGCAGTAGTTGACACATCGGTCCTGGCTGCAGCGCACCTTGCAGACAGTGGGCGTGAACATCACCTTGACCCTCTCCACGGCTCCGCCTCCCGAGACCGTCTGTCCATCAGCTGGCAGAGGAGAGACGAAGACGATGAGGACGGACGACAAAAAGCAGCAGAGTCGAGGCTGCAGCATTTTGAGCGTTGCAGTCAGAGTTTCTGAGCGAGTTGCATCGTTCCAAATCTCTCTCTCTCTCTCTCTCTCTCTCTCTCTCTCTCTGGAAAAGCAGGAAAAAAGGGAGGGAAGGAAGGAAAAGACCAGACGCTTCCCCTCTAGCTCCGTACTTGTTTTTCCCTAAACACTTTGTGTGTGTGAGTGTGTGTGTGTGAAAGTGAGAGAGCGAGGGAGGTAGAGAGGTAATTGAAAGCAGTGTGCAGGACTGGGCTCGGCTCCAAGCTAAATGTTGAGCAGGGATCTGGTCCACCGGTCCACACTGAGAGAGAGAGTATAGGATGTGAAGCTCTCCCTCTCTCCTTCATAACTTACATTCTCCTATTGTTTTTTCTTATTGGCATGTTTTCTGGGTTTGAGCAGAGAGCTTCTTCTTCTGTTTCATAACAGCTCAGTAGAGGATGTCAGGCTGATGATGCAACCCTGGTTTGGGTTTCAAGGGGCCGACTTTCACAAAACATCTTGAAGCAAAAAGAAACTTCTGACTGCAGAGCTGGACGTTTCAGTCCACCTTTAGACCTGCACAAACCTGACGTTTCAGTCCACCTTTAGCCCTGCACAAACCTGACGTTTCAGTCCACCTTTAGACCTGCACAAACCTGACGTTTCAGTCCACCTTTAGACCTGCACAAACCTGACGTTTCAGTCCACCTTTAGACCTGCACAAACCTGACGTTTCAGTCCACCTTTAGACCTGCACAAACCTGACGTTTCAGTCCACCTTTAGACCTGCACAAACCTGACGTTTCAGTCCACCTTTAGACCTGCACAAACCTGACGTTTCAGTCCACCTTTAGACCTGCACAAACCTGAAGTTTCAGTCCACCTTTAGACCTGCACAAACCTGACGTTTCAGTCCACCTTTAGACCTGCACAAACCTGACGTTTCAGTCCACCTTTAGACCTGCACAAACCTGACTCTTCAGTCCACCTTTAGACCTGCACAAACCTGAGGTTTCAGTCCACCTTTAGACCTGCACAAACCTGACTCTTCAGTCCACCTTTAGACCTGCACAAACCTGAGGTTTCAGTCCACTTTTAGACCTGCACAAACCTGACGCTTCAGTCCACCTTTAGACCTGCACAAACCTGACGTTTCAGTCCACCTTTAGACCTGCACAAACCTGACGTTTCAGTCCACCTTTAGACCTGCACAAACCTGACGTTTCAGTCCACCTTTAGACCTGCACAAACCTGACGTTTCAGTCCACCTTTAGACCTGCACAAACCTGACGCTTCAGTCCACCTTTAGACCTGCACAAACCTGAGGTTTCAGTCCACTTTTAGACCTGCACAAACCTGAGGTTTCAGTCCACCTTTAGACCTGCACAAACCTGACGTTTCAGTACACCTTTAGCCCTGCACAAACCTAACGTTTCAGTCCACCTTTAGACCTGCACAAACCTGACGTTTCAGTACACCTTTAGACCTGACGTTTCAGTCCACCTTTAGACCTGACGTTTCAGTCCACCTTTAGACCTGCACAAACCTGACGCTTCAGTCCACCTTTAGACCTGACGTTTCAGTCCACCTTTAGACCTGCACAAACCTGACGCTTCAGTCCACCTTTAGACCTGCACAAACCTGAGGTTTCAGTCCACTTTTAGACCTGCACAAACCTGAGGTTTCAGTCCACCTTTAGACCTGCACAAACCTGACGTTTCAGTCCACCTTTAGACCTGCACAAACCTGACGCTTCAGTCCACCTTTAGACCTGCATAAACCTGAGGTTTCAGTCCACTTTTAGACCTGCACAAACCTGAGGTTTCAGTCCACCTTTAGACCTGCACAAACCTGACGTTTCAGTCCACCTTTAGACCTGCACAAACCTGACGTTTCAGTCCACCTTTAGACCTGCACAAACCTGACGTTTCAGTACACCTTTAGACCTGCACAAACCTGACGTTTCAGTCCACCTTTAGACCTGCACAAACCTGACGTTTCAGTCCACCTTTAAACCTGCACAAACCTGATGTTTCAGTCCACCTTTAGACCTGCACAAACCTGACGTTTCAGTCCACCTTTAGACCTGCACAAACCTGAGGTTTCAGTCCACCTTTAGACCTGCACAAACCTGAGGTTTCAGTCCACCTTTAGACCTGCACAAACCTGACGTTACAGTCCACCTTTAGATTTGCACAAACCTGACGTTTCAGTCCACCTTTAGCCCTGCACAAACCTGACGTTTCAGTCCACCTTTAGACCTGCACAAACCTGACGTTTCAGTCCACCTTTAGCCCTGCACAAACCTGACGTTTCAGTCCACCTTTAGACCTGCACAAACCTGACGTTTCAGTCCACCTTTAGCCCTGCACAAACCTGACGCTTCAGTCCACCTTTAGACCTGCATAAATTTGAGGTTTCAGTCCACTTTTAGACCTGCACAAACCTGACGTTTCAGTCCACCTTTAGACCTGCACAAACCTGACGTTTCAGTACACCTTTAGACCTGCACAAACCTGATGTTTCAGTCCACCTTTAGACCTGCACAAACCTGACGTTTCAGTCCACCTTTAGACCTGCACAAACCTGACGTTTCAGTCCACCTTTAGCCCTGCACAAACCTGACGTTTCAGTCCACCTTTAGACCTGCACAAACCTGACGTTTCAGTCCACCTTTAGACCTGCACAAACCTGACGTTTCAGTCCACCTTTAGACCTGCACAAACCTGACGTTTCAGTCCACCTTTAGACCTGCACAAACCTGACGTTTCAGTCCACCTTTAGACCTGCACAAACCTGACGTTTCAGTCCACCTTTAGACCTGCACAAACCTGACGTTTCAGTCCACCTTTAGCCCTGCACAAACCTGACGTTTCAGTCCACCTTTAGACCTGCACAAACCTGACGTTTCAGTCCACCTTTAGCCCTGCACAAACCTGACGTTTCAGTCCACCTTTAGACCTGCACAAACCTGACGTTTCAGTCCACCTTTAGACCTGCACAAACCTGACGTTTCAGTCCACCTTTAGACCTGCACAAACCTGACGTTTCAGTCCACCTTTAGACCTGCACAAACCTGACGTTTCAGTCCACCTTTAGACCTGCACAAACCTGACGTTTCAGTCCACCTTTAGACCTGCACAAACCTGACGTTTCAGTCCACCTTTAGACCTGCACAAACCTGACGTTTCAGTCCACCTTTAGACCTGCACAAACCTGACTCTTCAGTCCACCTTTAGACCTGCACAAACCTGAGGTTTCAGTCCACTTTTAGACCTGCACAAACCTGAGGTTTCAGTCCACCTTTAGACCTGCACAAACCTGACGTTTCAGTCCACCTTTAGACCTGCACAAACCTGACGCTTCAGTCCACCTTTAGACCTGCATAAACCTGAGGTTTCAGTCCACTTTTAGACCTGCACAAACCTGAGGTTTCAGTCCACCTTTAGACCTGCACAAACCTGACGTTTCAGTACACCTTTAGACCTGCACAAACCTGACGTTTCAGTCCACCTTTAGACCTGCACAAACCTGACGTTTCAGTACACCTTTAGACCTGCACAAACCTGACGTTTCAGTCCACCTTTAGACCTGCACAAACCTGACGTTTCAGTCCACCTTTAAACCTGCACAAACCTGATGTTTCAGTCCACCTTTAGACCTGCACAAACCTGACGTTTCAGTCCACCTTTAAACCTGCACAAACCTGATGTTTCAGTCCACCTTTAGACCTGCACAAACCTGACGTTTCAGTCCACCTTTAGACCTGCACAAACCTGAGGTTTCAGTCCACCTTTAGACCTGCACAAACCTGAGGTTTCAGTCCACCTTTAGACCTGCACAAACCTGACGTTACAGTCCACCTTTAGATTTGCACAAACCTGACGTTTCAGTCCACCTTTAGCCCTGCACAAACCTGACGTTTCAGTCCACCTTTAGCCCTGCACAAACCTGACGTTTCAGTCCACCTTTAGACCTGCACAAACCTGACGTTTCAGTCCACCTTTAGCCCTGCACAAACCTGACGCTTCAGTCCACCTTTAGACCTGCATAAACCTGAGGTTTCAGTCCACTTTTAGACCTGCACAAACCTGAGGTTTCAGTCCACCTTTAGACCTGCACAAACCTGACGTTTCAGTACACCTTTAGACCTGCACAAACCTGACGTTTCAGTCCACCTTTAGACCTGCACAAACCTGACGTTTCAGTACACCTTTAGACCTGCACAAACCTGACGTTTCAGTCCACCTTTAGACCTGCACAAACCTGACGTTTCAGTCCACCTTTAGACCTGCACAAACCTGACGTTTCAGTCCACCTTTAGACCTGCACAAACCTGACGTTTCAGTCCACCTTTAGACCTGCACAAACCTGACGTTTCAGTCCACCTTTAGACCTGCACAAACCTGACGTTTCAGTCCACCTTTAGACCTGCACAAACCTGACGTTTCAGTCCACCTTTAGACCTGCACAAACCTGACGTTTCAGTCCACCTTTAGACCTGCACAAACCTGATGTTTCAGTCCACCTTTAGACCTGCACAAACCTGAGGTTTCAGTCCAGTCGTGAACATAACAAGGACATATTGAAAAGTTGCAGTCACAAAATGCAATCTATTGGTTCCTGGACCGACATTACGTTTAAACCAACAGTTTAGATGAGTCAGAACAGAAGACATCAGCACCATTGGTCAAAGAAACAGGAAGCGGGAGTTAAACTGCTTCCTGTTCCAGGCCTTCACAATAAAAGCTGACCAAAGCTCTCTTTCACACCATGAACAGAAGCGTAGTTTATAGTTGCTGTTGGAACATCAGCTGATCTCAGTTAAACCTCTTCAATCAATAATCACACTCATTCTACTTCCTGTTCAGCAGGAATCTGAAACTATTTCACATGTAAATAATACATAATTAAATGTTTATTATTTGTTAAAATAGTTATTATAGAAGGAAAGAAGAATCAATTTTAGAGATTTACAACTTTTAAAAGAAAAGAAAAACTGACAAAGAGCTGAAAGTCTCAATAAGTTCAGGGTTCTCTGTGTGTGTGTGTGTGTGTGTGTGTGTGTGTGTGTGTGTGTGTTAATCTTCTAGTCCTGACCTGTCAGAGGTTAAATAAATCCTGAGCAACAATGAGAGTGATTGACAGCTGTGAAGGATTCTTCAGGGGATTTGTTTGTTGTTGAGCTGATCTGAGCTCTGCTCAACAACAACGTTATTCACACACAAACACTCGGTCTCAGGGGTTGTCGGGTCTATTCCCTCTGGGGGCCATTTTCAAACCGGAACCGGTCGTCCTTGATGAAGGGAAGTGTTGGAGGGGGCGGGGCCTCAATGTCTAACATTCTGTATTAGATATGTTTGATAGAAACATGATTATTAAATATGTTTAATATAAACATTATTATTATTAGATATGTTTAATATAAACATGATTATTGTGTCTGTAACTCTTCTAGTGAATGCCCCCCCCCCCCCCCCCCCAGGGGCCCAGCACCGCGGAGGGCTTTAGGTGGAATAGAGGCTGGTTGTTTCTGCTGTTTGTCTATGAGCTCATGTCCTGACACACACACACACACACACACACACACACACACACACACACACACACACACACACACACACACACACACACACACACACACACACACACACACACACACACACACACACACACACACACACACACACACACACACACTTGTTTCTTTAGGGGAACCGGAGTGAGTGACGTCGCTGAAGAACTGCAGAGTGCTGCTTCAGCGTGTTTAGAAAGATTTAGAGAACAGTTTGGTTCCTCTGCATGAGAGCGTTCCTCGTTTCGGGGACGGGTTCCGCTGGAGAACTGCTCCAGAGTGATGATAATATAATATTATTGATAAATCATAATAGTCTTCCTCTCTTTACTTCACTCTTCTGTGGTTCTTTACTTCACTCTTCTGTGGTTCTTTACTTCACTCTTCTGTGGTTCTTTACTTCACTGTGGTTCTTTACTTCACTCTACTGTGGTTCTTTACTTCACTCTTCTGTGGTTCTTTACTTCACTGTGGTTCTTTACTTCACTCTTCTGTGGTTCTTTACTTCACTGTGGTTCTTTACTTCACTTTACTGTGGTTCTTTACTTCACTCTTCTGTGGTTCTTTACTTCACTCTTCTGTGGTTCTTTACTTCACTCTTCTGTGGTTCTTTACTTCACTTCACTGTGGTTCTTTACTTCACTTCACTGTGGTTCTTTACTTCACTGTGGTTCTTTACTTCACTCTACTGTGGTTCTTTACTTCACTCTTCTGTGGTTCTTTACTTCACTCTTCTGTGGTTCTTTACTTCACTTTACTGTGGTTCTTTACTTCACTCTTCTGTGGTTATTTACTTCACTCTTCTGTGGTTCTTTACTTCACTTTACTGTGGTTCTTTACTTCACTGTGGTTCTTTACTTCACTCTTCTGTGGTTCTTTACTTCACTGTGGTTCTTTACTTCACTCTTCTGTGGTTCTTTACTTCACTGTGGTTCTTTACTTCACTCTACTGTGGTTCTTTACTTCACTTCACTGTGGTTCTTTACTTCACTTCACTGTGGTTCTTTACTTCACTCTACTGTGGTTCTTTACTTCACTTCACTGTGGTTCTTTACTTCACTCTACTGTGGTTCTTTACTTCACTTCACTGTGGTTCTTTACTTCACTCTACTGTGGTTCTTTACTTCACTTTACTGTGGTTCTTTACTTCACTCTACTGTGGTTCTTTACTTCACTGTGGTTCTTTACTTCACTCTACTGTGGTTCTTTACTTCACTCTTCTGTGGTTCTTTACTTCACTGTGGTTCTTTACTTCACTCTACTGTGGTTCTTTACTTCACTCTACTGTGGTTCTTTACTTCACTGTGGTTCTTTACTTCACTGTGGTTCTTTACTTCACTTTACTGTGGTTCTTTACTTCACTCTACTGTGGTTCTTTACTTCACTTCACTGTGGTTCTTTACTTCACTTTACTGTGGTTCTTTACTTCACTTTACTGTGGTTCTTTACTTCACTCTACTGTGGTTCTTTACTTCACTTCACTGTGGTTCTTTACTTCACTCTTCTGTGGTTCTTTACTTCACTTCACTGTGGTTCTTTACTTCACTCTTCTGTGGTTCTTTACTTCACTTTACTGTGGTTCTTTACTTCACTCTTCTGTGGTTATTTACTTCACTGTGGTTCTTTACTTCACTTCACTGTGGTTCTTTACTTCACTTCACTGTGGTTCTTTACTTCACTGTGGTTCTTTACTTCACTCTTCTGTGGTTCTTTACTTCACTCTTCTGTGGTTCTTTACTTCACTTTACTGTGGTTCTTTACTTCACTCTTCTGTGGTTCTTTACTTCACTGTGGTTCTTTACTTCACTCTTCTGTGGTTCTTTACTTCACTGTAGTTCTTTACTTCACTTCACTGTGGTTCTTTACTTCACTCTACTATGGTTCTTTACTTCACTCTTCTGTGGTTCTTTACTTCACTTTACTGTGGTTCTTTACTTCACTCTTCTGTGGTTCTTTACTTCACTGTGGTTCTTTACTTCACTCTACTGTGGTTCTTTACTTCACTTTATTGTGGTTCTTTACTTCACTGTGGTTCTTTACTTCACTCTTCTGTGGTTCTTTACTTCACTCTACTGTGGTTCTTTACTTCACTCTACTTGGGTTCTTTACTTCACTGTGGTTCTTTACTTCACTTTACTGTGGTTCTTTACTTCACTCTACTTGGGTTCTTTACTTCACTGAGGTTCTTTACTTCACTTTACTGTGGTTCTTTACTTCACTGTGGTTCTTTACTTCACTCCACTGTGGTTCTTTACTTCACTTTACTGTGGTTCTTTACTTCACTCTACTGTGGTTCTTTACTTCACTTCACTGTGGTTCTTTAATCCACTGTGGTTCTTTACTTCACTTAACTGTGGTTCTTTACTTCACTTCACTGTGGTTCTTTACTTCACTCTACTGTGGTTCTTTACTTCACTTCACTGTGGTTCTTTAATCCATTGTGGTTCTTTACTTCACTCCACTGTGGTTCTTTACTTCACTTCAATGTGGTTCTTTACTTCACTCTACTGTGGTTCTTTACTTCACTTTACTGTGGTTCTTTACTTCACTCTACTGTGGTTCTTTACTTCACTTCACTGTGGTTCTTTACTTCACTCTACTGTGGTTCTTTACTTCACTCTACTGTGGTTCTTTACTTCACTGTGGTTCTTTACTTCACTGTGGTTCTTTACTTCACTTTACTGTGGTTCTTTACTTCACTCTACTGTGGTTCTTTACTTCACTTCACTGTGGTTCTTTACTTCACTTTACTGTGGTTCTTTACTTCACTTTACTGTGGTTCTTTACTTCACTCTACTGTGGTTCTTTACTTCACTTCACTGTGGTTCTTTACTTCACTCTTCTGTGGTTCTTTACTTCACTTCACTGTGGTTCTTTACTTCACTCTTCTGTGGTTCTTTACTTCACTTTACTGTGGTTCTTTACTTCACTCTTCTGTGGTTATTTACTTCACTGTGGTTCTTTACTTCACTTTACTGTGGTTCTTTACTTCACTGTGGTTCTTTACTTCACTCTTCTGTGGTTCTTTACTTCACTGTGGTTCTTTACTTCACTCTTCTGTGGTTCTTTACTTCACTGTGGTTCTTTACTTCACTCTACTGTGGTTCTTTACTTCACTTCACTGTGGTTCTTTACTTCACTTCACTGTGGTTCTTTACTTCACTGTGGTTCTTTACTTCACTCTTCTGTGGTTCTTTACTTCACTTTACTGTGGTTCTTTACTTCACTCTTCTGTGGTTCTTTACTTCACTGTGGTTCTTTACTTCACTCTTCTGTGGTTCTTTACTTCACTGTAGTTCTTTACTTCACTTCACTGTGGTTCTTTACTTCACTCTACTGTGGTTCTTTACTTCACTCTTCTGTGGTTCTTTACTTCACTTTACTGTGGTTCTTTACTTCACTCTTCTGTGGTTCTTTACTTCACTGTGGTTCTTTACTTCACTCTACTGTGGTTCTTTACTTCACTCTACTGTGGTTCTTTACTTCACTTTATTGTGGTTCTTTACTTCACTGTGGTTCTTTACTTCACTCTTCTGTGGTTCTTTACTTCACTCTACTGTGGTTCTTTACTTCACTCTACTTGGGTTCTTTACTTCACTGTGGTTCTTTACTTCACTTTACTGTGGTTCTTTACTTCACTCTACTTGGGTTCTTTACTTCACTGTGGTTCTTTACTTCACTTTACTGTGGTTCTTTACTTCACTGTGGTTCTTTACTTCACTGTGGTTCTTTACTTCACTCCACTGTGGTTCTTTACTTCACTTTACTGTGGTTCTTTACTTCACTGTGGTTCTTTACTTCACTCTACTGTGGTTATTTACTTCACTCTTCTGTGGTTCTTTACTTCACTTTACTGTGGTTCTTTACTTCACTGTGGTTCTTTACTTCACTCTTCTGTGGTTCTTTACTTCACTGTGGTTCTTTACTTCACTCTTCTGTGGTTCTTTACTTCACTGTGGTTCTTTACTTCACTCTACTGTGGTTCTTTACTTCACTTCACTGTGGTTCTTTACTTCACTTTACTGTGGTTCTTTACTTCACTCTACTGTGGTTCTTTACTTCACTTCACTGTGGTTCTTTACTTCACTCTACTGTGGTTCTTTACTTCACTTCACTGTGGTTCTTTACTTCACTCTACTGTGGTTCTTTACTTCACTTTACTGTGGTTCTTTACTTCACTCTACTGTGGTTCTTTACTTCACTGTGGTTCTTTACTTCACTGTGGTTCTTTACTTCACTCTACTGTGGTTCTTTACTTCACTCTACTGTGGTTCTTTACTTCACTTCACTGTGGTTCTTTACTTCACTCTACTGTGGTTCTTTACTTCACTTCACTGTGGTTCTTTACTTCACTTTACTGTGGTTCTTTACTTCACTCTACTGTGGTTCTTTACTTCACTTCACTGTGGTTCTTTACTTCACTCTTCTGTGGTTCTTTACTTCACTTCACTGCGGTTCTTTACTTCACTCTTCTGTGGTTCTTTACTTCACTTTACTGTGGTTCTTTACTTCACTCTTCTGTGGTTATTTACTTCACTGTGGTTCTTTACTTCACTTCACTGTGGTTCTTTACTTCACTTCACTGTGGTTCTTTACTTCACTGTGGTTCTTTACTTCACTCTTCTGTGGTTCTTTACTTCACTTTACTGTGGTTCTTTACTTCACTCTTCTGTGGTTCTTTACTTCACTGTGGTTCTTTACTTCACTCTTCTGTGGTTCTTTACTTCACTGTAGTTCTTTACTTCACTTCACTGTGGTTCTTTACTTCACTCTACTGTGGTTCTTTACTTCACTCTTCTGTGGTTCTTTACTTCACTTTACTGTGGTTCTTTACTTCACTCTTCTGTGGTTCTTTACTTCACTCTTCTGTGGTTCTTTACTTCACTCTACTGTGGTTCTTTACTTCACTTTATTGTGGTTCTTTACTTCACTGTGGTTCTTTACTTCACTCTTCTGTGGTTCTTTACTTCACTCTACTGTGGTTCTTTACTTCACTCTACTTGGGTTCTTTACTTCACTGTGGTTCTTTACTTCACTTTACTGTGGTTCTTTACTTCACTCTACTTGGGTTCTTTACTTCACTGTGGTTCTTTACTTCACTTTACTGTGGTTCTTTACTTCACTGTGGTTCTTTACTTCACTGTGGTTCTTTACTTCACTCCACTGTGGTTCTTTACTTCACTTTACTGTGGTTCTTTACTTCACTGTGGTTCTTTACTTCACTCTACTGTGGTTCTTTACTTCACTTCACTGTGGTTCTTTAATCCACTGTGGTTCTTTACTTCACTTAACTGTGGTTCTTTACTTCACTTCACTGTGGTTCTTTACTTCATTCCATTGTGGTTCTTTACTTCACTCCACTGTGGTTCTTTACTTCACTTCAATGTGGTTCTTTACTTCACTCTACTGTGGTTCTTTACTTCACTTTACTGTGGTTCTTTACTTCACTTCACTGTGGTTCTTTACTTCACTTTACTGTGGTTCTTTACTTCACTTCACTGTGGTTCTTTACTTCACTCTACTGTGGTTCTTTACTTCACTTCACTGTGGTTCTTTACTTCACTCTACTGTGGTTCTTTACTTCACTCTACTGTGGTTCTTTACTTCACTGTGGTTCTTTACTTCACTGTGGTTCTTTACTTCACTTTACTGTGGTTCTTTACTTCACTCTACTGTGGTTCTTTACTTCACTTCACTGTGGTTCTTTACTTCACTTTACTGTGGTTCTTTACTTCACTTTACTGTGGTTCTTTACTTCACTCTACTGTGGTTCTTTACTTCACTTCACTGTGGTTCTTTACTTCACTCTTCTGTGGTTCTTTACTTCACTTCACTGTGGTTCTTTACTTCACTCTTCTGTGGTTCTTTACTTCACTTTACTGTGGTTCTTTACTTCACTCTTCTGTGGTTATTTACTTCACTGTGGTTCTTTACTTCACTTCACTGTGGTTCTTTACTTCACTGTGGTTCTTTACTTCACTCTTCTGTGGTTCTTTACTTCACTTTACTGTGGTTCTTTACTTCACTCTTCTGTGGTTCTTTACTTCACTGTGGTTCTTTACTTCACTCTTCTGTGGGTCTTTACTTCACTGTAGTTCTTTACTTCACTTCACTGTGGTTCTTTACTTCACTCTACTGTGGTTCTTTACTTCACTTTATTGTGGTTCTTTACTTCACTGTGGTTCTTTACTTCACTCTTCTGTGGTTCTTTACTTCACTCTACTGTGGTTCTTTAATTCACTTTACTGTGGTTCTTTACTTCACTCTACTTGGGTTCTTTACTTCACTGTGGTTCTTTACTTCACTTTACTGTGGTTCTTTACTTCACTGTGGTTCTTTACTTCACTCCACTGTGGTTCTTTACTTCACTTTACTGTGGTTCTTTACTTCACTGTGGTTCTTTACTTCACTCTACTGTGGTTCTTTACTTCACTTCACTGTGGTTCTTTAATCCACTGTGGTTCTTTACTTCACTTAACTGTGGTTCTTTACTTCACTTCACTGTGGTTCTTTACTTCATTCCATTGTGGTTCTTTACTTCACTCCACTGTGGTTCTTTACTTCACTTCAATGTGGTTCTTTACTTCACTTCACTGTGGTTCTTTACTTCACTTTACTGTGGTTCTTTACTTCACTCTACTGTGGTTCTTTACTTCACTGTGGTTCTTTACTTCACTCTTCTGTGGTTCTTTACTTCACTGTGGTTCTTTACTTCACTCTACTGTGGTTCTTTACTTCACTGTGGTTCTTTACTTCACTTTACTGTGGTTATTTACTTCACTTTACTGTGGTTCTTTACTTCACTGTGGTTCTTTACTTCACTCTACTGTGGTTCTTTACTTCACTCTTCTGTGGTTCTTTACTTCACTGTGGTTCTTTACTTCACTTCACTGTGGTTCTTTACTTCACTTTACTGTGGTTCTTTACTTC
>NC_046978.1:20347788-20370288 GCF_009769545.1 Cyclopterus lumpus | reverse complement strand
TAGCAGCAGTAGTGGCAGTAGTAGTAGTAGCATTAGCAGCAGTAGTAGCAGTAGTAGTAGTAGTAGTAGTAGCAGTAGTAGTAGTAGCATTAGCAGCAGTAGTGGCAGTAGTAGTAGTAGCATTAGCAGCAGTAGTGGCAGTAGTAGTAGTAGCAGTAGTAGCAGTAGTAGTAGTAACATTAGCAGCAGTAGTAGCAGTAGTAGCAGTAGTAGTAGCAGTAGTAACAGTAGTAGTAGTAGTAGTAGTAGTAGTAGTAGTATTAGCAGCAGTAGTAGTAGTAGCAGTAGTAGTAGTAGTAGCAGTAGTAGTAGTAGCAGTAGTAGCAGTAGTAGTAGTAGTAGCATTAGCAGTAGTAGTAGTAGTAGCATTAGCAGCAGTAGTAGCAGTAGTAGTAGTAGCATTAGTAGCAGTAGTAGTAGTAGTAGTAGTAGCAGTAGTAGCAGCAGTAGTAGCAGTAGTAGTAGTAGCATTAGCAGCAGTAGTAGCAGCAGTAGTAGTAGCAGTAGTAGTAGTATCAGCAGTAGCAGTAGTAGTAGTAGCAGTAGTAGTAGTAGTAGTAGTAGTAGTAGTAGTAGTAGTAGCATTAGCAGCAGTAGTAGCAGCAGTAGTAGTAGTAGTATTTCACAGATTTAGTGATGTGATAACTAATAATAAATAATTCATAATATAATTAAATAATAAGTTTAAACATGTGAACAAAGTTATTCTTCATGTAAACGTTGATGTTTAGGGTTTTGTTGTGTTACCTCAACGACTGCGTCCTCGCCTCCTTCTTCTTCTCTCCTTGCACACCTTCCCGTCCTCTCGGTCCAGGATCAGGCTCTGGATCAGGTCTGGAGTCCAGATTCAATGGGCCCTCTGTTCTGGACCTGGTCTCCAGGTTCAGGTCTCTAGAGGATAACAATGGCCCCTGTGTTATGGATCTGGTCTCCAGGTTCAGGTCTCTAGAGGATAACAATGGGACCTGTGTTCTGGACCTTGACTCCAGGTTCAGGTCTCTAGAGGACGTCACTGTGTTCTCTGTTCTGGACCTGGTCTCCAGGTTCAGGTCTCTAGAGGACGTCACTGTGTTCTCTGTTCTGGACCTGGTCTCCAGGTTCAGGTCTCGAGAGGACTTCAATGGGTCCTCAGAGGGGGATTTAGAGGAGTGTGAGGGTTCCTCTTTCTCCTTTGGAGTTCCTGTTTTGAACTCTGCAGTTCTGGCTCCCTCCTCCTCCTCTGTGTCTCTTGTCTGTGGACGGGCGGCTTGGTTCTCCTCCTGTGTGTTCGGGGTCTCAGCAGCCTTCTCTTTCTTGAGGGCCTCAGGTGGATTCGGTTCTGCAGCTCCTGGTTCAGGTCTGATGGGAGATTTGAGGAGACGGACGCCGGTCAGCGAGGAAAACTCACAGCGGTCACCATGGAAACCTCGTCGACACACACAGCGGTTTGACTGTCGGCACGACGACAGGTTAAGGCAACGAGGAAGACACCTGGCTACAAGAGGAGAGGAGACAAGGAGAGAAGGAGGGGAGGGGACATGGAGGGGAGGGGACAAGGAGAGTAGGAGACACGGAGGGGAGGAGACAAGGAAGGGAGAGGAATAGACAAGGAGGGGAGAGGAGGGGAAAAGGAAGGGAGGAGACAAGGAAGGGAGAGGAGGTGACAAGGAGCAGAGGAGACAAGGAGATGAGGAAAGTAGAGGAGATGAGAGGAGACAAGGTGAGAGGAAAGGTGAGCAAGAGAGGAAAAGAGACAGGGTTTTAGACTCTAACAAGTTTATCATTATTATTTAATGTGACAACATTCAGGAATATTTATTGACCATCAACAATAACATGTATGAGTTATTAACAAAGTAACAACATGTATGAGTTATTAACAAAGTAACAACATGTATGAGTTATAAACAAAGTAACAACATGTATGTGTTAGTAACAACATGAATGTGTTATTAACAAAGTAACAACATGTATGTGTTAGTAACAACATGTATGTGTTATTAACAAAGTAACAACATGTATGAGTTAGTAACAACATGTATGTGTTATTAACAAAGTAACAACATGTATGAGTTATTAACAAAGTAACAACATGTATGAGTTATTAACAAAGTAACAACATGTATGTGTTAGTAACAACATGTATGTGTTATTAACAAAGTAACAACATGTATGTGTTAGTAACAACATGTATGTGTTATTAACAACATGTATGTGTTATTAACAAAGTAACAACATGTATGAGTTAGTAACAACATGTATGTGTTATTAACAAAGTAACAACATGTATGAGTTAGTAACACTATGTATGTGTTAGTAACAACATGTATGAGTTAGTAACAACATGTATGAGTTAGTAACAACATGTACGAGTTAGTAACAACATGTATGTGTTATTAACAAAGTAACAACATGTATGAGTTAGTAACAACATGTATGTGTTATTAACAAAGTAACAACATGTATGAGTTAGTAACAACATGTATGAGTTAACAAAGTAACAACATGTATGTGTTATTAACAAAGTAACAACATGTATGAGTTAGTAACAAAGTAACAACATGTATGAGTTAGTAACAAAGTAACATGTATGAGTTAGTAACAAAGTAACATGTATGCGTTACTAACAACATGTATGTGTTATTAACAAAGTAACAACATGTATGTGTTAGTAACAACATGTATGTGTTATTAACAAAGTAACAACATGTATGTTAGTAACAACATGTATGAGTTAGTAACAACATGTATGTGTTATTAACAAAGTAACAACATGTATGTGTTAGTAACAACATGTATGTGTTAACAAAGTAACAACATGTATGTTAGTAACAACATGTATGAGTTAGTAACAACATGTATGTGTTATTAACAAAGTAACAACATGTATGAGTTAGTAACAAAGTAACAACATGTATGTGTTATTAACAAAGTAACAACATGTATGTGTTATTAACAAAGTAATAACATGTATGTGTTAGTAACAAAGTAACAACATGTATGTGTTAGTAACAACATGTATGTGTTATTAACAAAGTAACAACATGTATGTTAGTAACAACATGTATGAGTTAGTAACAACATGTATGTGTTATTAACAAAGTAACAACATGTATGTGTTAGTAACAACATGTATGAGTTATTAACAAAGTAACAACATGTATGTTAGTAACAACATGTATGTGTTATTAACAAAGTAACAACATGTACGAGTTAGTAACAAAGTAACAACATGTATGTTAGTAACAACATGTATGTGTTATTAACAAAGTAACAACATGTACGAGTTAGTAACAAAGTAACAACATGTATGTGTTAGTAACAACATGTATGTGTTATTAACAAAGTAACAACATGTATGTTAGTAACAATATGTATGAGTTAGTAACAACATGTTTTTTTTTTATTTTTTTATTTTTGTTTATTTTGTATAGCCCAATATCACAAATTACAAATTTGCCTCAGAGGGCTTTACAATCTGTACACATACGACATCCCTGTCCCAGGACCTCACATCGAATCAGGAAAAACTCCCCAAAAATAACCTTTCACAGGGAAAAAAGGGAAGAAACCTTCAGGAGAGCAACAGAGGAGGATCCCTCTCCCCGGATGGACAGAAGCAATAGATGTCATGTGTACAGAATGAACAGCATTAACAAAGTTACATAAACACATTACATGAATATGACAATGTATGAATGGAACTCCAATCCATGAAACAGAAGGAGGTAGAGAGGAGGGGGCGGGGCATCAGCAGGGCCAAGGTGGGAGGCCGGCTCACCAGGCATCAGACATCTCCAGGTCCAATGGACCCTCTGAGACGTGAAGTCACAACGACTCCGGGGAGGAAGCAGAGTTAATAAGGTGCAATGGAGAGATGTAAATTCATCCATAAGGAGAGAGAGAAGAGGAGAGAGGTGCTCAGTGTATCCTAAAACATCCCCCAGCAGCCTATAAGCCTATAGCAGCATATCAAGGGGCTGGACCAGGGCAAACCTGATTCAGCCCTAACTATAAGCACTATTAAAGAGGAAAGTCTTAAGTCTATTCTTGAATGAGGTGACTGTGTCTGCCTCCCGGACTGAAAGTGGAAGCTGGTTCCATAAAAGAGGAGCTTGATAACTGAAGGCTCTTGCTCCCATCCTACTTTTTAGGACTCTAGGAACCACAAGTAGCCCCGCATTTAGTGAGCGCAGCTCTCTAGTGGGGCAATATGGTACTACAAGCTCCTTAAGATATGATGGTGCATCACCAATCAAGGCTTTGTAGGTGAGGAGAAGAATTTTAAATGTGATTCTTGATTTTACAGGGAGCCAGTGCAGAGCAGCTAATACAGGAGTCATGTGATCTCTTTTCTTAGTTTTTGTGAGTACACGAGCTGCAGCATTCTGGATCAACTGGAGGGATTTAAGAGACTTATTAGGGCAGCCTGATAATGAGGAGTTACAGTAATCTAGTCTGGAAGTAACAAACGCGTGAACCAGCTTTTCTGCATCTTTTTGAGACAAGATGTGCCTGATTTTTGAAATGTTACGTAGATGAAAAAATGCAGTCCTTGAGATTTGCTTAACGTGGGAGTTAAAGGACAAGTCTCGGTCAAAGATAACGCCTAGATTCTTTACAGTGGTGTTGGATGCGAGGGAAATGCCATCTACAGAAACCACATCACCAGATAATTGATCTCTGAGGTGTTCAGGGCCAGTAAAATAACTTCAGTTTTGTCTGAGTTTAACATCAGGAAGTTGCAGGTCATCCATGTTTTTATGTCTTTAAGACATTCTTGAATTTTAGCGAGCTGGTTGGTCTCCTCTGGTTTGATCGATAGATATAATTGAGTATCGTCTGCATAGCAATGAAAGTTTATGCAGTGTTTCCTGATAATATTGCCCAAAGGAAGCATATATAAGGTAAATAAAATTGGTCCAAGCACAGAACCTTGTGGAACTCCGTGATTAACGTTGGTGGTCATTGAGGCTTCATCGTTTACAAATACAAATTGAGATCGATCTGATAAATAGGATTTAAACCAACTTAGTGCGGTACCTGAAATGCCAATCGACTGATCCAGTCTCTGTAATAGGATGTCATGATCAATGGTGTCGAACGCAGCACTAAGGTCTAATAATACCAGTACGGAGATGAGTCCTTTATCTGATGCAATTAGGAGGTCATTAGTAATTTTCACCAGTGCTGTCTGTGTGCTGTGGTGTTTTCTAAATCCTGACTGAAACTCCTCAAATAAACTATTCTGATGTAGGAAGTCGCACAACTGATTTGCGACTACTTTCTCAAGGATCTTAGAGAGGAAGGGAAGGTTAGAGATTGGTCTGTAGTTAGCCAACACCTCTGGATTAAGAGTGGGCTTTTTCAGGAGAGGTTTAATTACAGCTACTTTGAAGGAATGTGTTACATGGCCTGTTAGCAAAGACACATTAACAATATCCAGCAGAGAGGTGCCAATTAAAGGCAACACGTCTTTAAGCAGCCTCGTTGGGATGGGGTCTAAGAGACAGGTAGACGGTTTAGAAGTAGAAACCATTGAGGACAATTGGTCTACGTTAATGGGAGAAAAGCTATCCAAATATACACCAGGGCATACAGCCGTTTCCAAGGCCACTCCTCTTGATGACAGATCGGTAGTAGTTAAGGGCAAGAGAGCATCAATCTTGCCTCTAATAGTTCAAATCTTTTCATTGAAGAAGTTCATGAAGTCATTACTACTGAGGTCTATAGGAATACACGGCTCCACAGAGCTGTGACTCTCTGTCAGCCTGGCTACAGTGCTAAAGAGAACCCTGGGGTTGTTCTTATTTTTCTCTATTATTGATGAGTAATAGGCTGCTCTGGCATTACGGAGAGCCTTTTTATATGTTTTAAGACTATCTCGCCAAACTAAGCGTGATTCTTCCAGATTGGTGGAACGCCATATGCTTTGGAGCTTTCGTGAAGTTTGCTTTAGGTCGCGGGTCTGAGGGTTCTACCAGGGAGCAAACCTCCTTTGCCTCACTGTCTTTTTCTTCAGTGGGGCTATCAAGTCTAGTGTCATTCTCAGTGAGCCTGTAGCACTATCGACAATATGATCAATCTGGGACGGACTAAAGTTAGCACAGGAGTCCTCCGTCACATTGAGACGTGGTATTGAATCAAATGCAGAAGGAATCGCTTCTATAAATTTAGCTACAGCACTGTCAGTTAGACATCTGGTGTAGAAACTTTTGACTAACGGTGTACACTCGGGGAGTATAAACTCAAAAGTTATGAGGTAATGGTCTGACAGAAGAGGGTTCTGTGGGAAGACCTCCAAATGCTCAATGTCAATGCCATATGCAAGAACAAGGTGGAGGGTGTGGCCAAAGCATGTATGTGTTATTAACAAAGTAACAACATGTATGTGTTAGTAACAACATGTATGTGTTAACAAAGTAACAACATGTATGTTAGTAACAACATGTATGAGTTAGTAACAACATGTATGTGTTATTAACAAAGTAACAACATGTACGAGTTAGTAACAAAGTAACAACATGTATGTGTTATTAACAAAGTAACAACATGTACGAGTTAGTAACAAAGTAACAACATGTATGTGTTAGTAACAACATGTATGTGTTAACAAAGTAACAACATGTATGTTAGTAACAACATGTATGAGTTAGTAACAACATGTATGTGTTAGTAACAAAGTAACAACATGTATGTGTTAGTAACAACATGTATGTGTTATTAACAAAGTAACAACATGTATGTTAGTAACAACATGTATGAGTTAGTAACAACATGTATGTGTTATTAACAAAGTAACAACATGTATGAGTTAGTAACAAAGTAACAACATGTATGTGTTATTAACAAAGTAACAACATGTATGTGTTAGTAACAAAGTAACAACATGTATGTGTTATTAACAAAGTAACAACATGTATGTGTTAGTAACAACATGTATGTGTTATTAACAAAGTAACAACATGTATGTGTTAGTAACAACATGTATGTGTTATTAACAACATGTATGTGTTATTAACAAAGTAACAACATGTATGAGTTAGTAACAACATGTATGTGTTATTAACAAAGTAACAACATGTATGAGTTAGTAACAACATGTATGTGTTATTAACAACATGTATGTGTTATTAACAAAGTAACAACATGTATGAGTTAGTAACAACATGTATGTGTTATTAACAAAGTAACAACATGTATGAGTTAGTAACAAAGTAACAACATGTATGAGTTAGTAACAAAGTAACAACATGTATGTGTTATTAACAAAGTAACAACATGTACGAGTTATTAACAAAGTAACAACATGTATGTGTTAGTAACAACATGTATGAGTTAGTAACAACATGTATGTGTTATTAACAAAGTAACAACATGTATGTGTTAGTAACAACATGTATGAGTTAGTAACAACATGTATGTGTTATTAACAAAGTAACAACATGTATGTGTTATTAACAAAGTAACAACATGTATGTGTTAGTAACAACATGTATGAGTTAGTAACAACATGTATTGTTATTAACTAAGTAACAACATGTATGTTAGTAACAAAGTAATAACATGTATGAGTTAGTAACAACATGTATGTGTTATTAACAAAGTAACAACATGTATGAGTTAGTAACAACATGTATGTGTTATTAACAACATGTATGTGTTATTAACAAAGTAACAACATGTATGAGTTAGTAACAACATGTATGTGTTATTAACAAAGTAACAACATGTATGAGTTAGTAACAAAGTAACAACATGTATGAGTTAGTAACAAAGTAACAACATGTATGTGTTAGTAACAAAGTAACAACATGTATGTGTTATTAACAAAGTAACAACATGTATGAGTTATTAACAAAGTAACAACATGTATGAGTTAGTAACAAAGTAATAAGAGGACTTCCCCCTGATGAAAACATAAAGAAGCTGTATATGTAGCACACTGATCAGCAGATAAGCAGAAACAGAGGATATGTTGTTCTTCCTCTCAGGTCGACATGTGGATCCTATAAAGTCCACATTCTCACTCTCCATTCAGAACCACGTAAAGCCCTTAAGCATCGTTGATCCGCTCATAAATCCGGTCCTGCATGTGGACTCTGGAGTCCAGGTTTGAACAGTGAGACGTGGAGCAGCATCAGTCTGGACATGAAGAGCCACATCTGTAGTGACTCAGCAGCTGACTGATGCTACTGGACCAACAGCGCTCCACTAAGCGGCTCCATGCTGGTCCAGAAAACCAACGAGACTATATTAACATTACACACGGGACACATTTATTATATTGGTAAAGACTTTGATATTGTTTTACATCAGACTTATTAGTCAAGAGGTTTTATCCAATTTGTTATTTAATATATATTTATTATTGTTTGTTTCTGTTACTTTCTTTATGTATCTGCACATATTTCTGTGACATCTGGAGATCAATAAAGGTTTATCTTATCTTCTTGCTAAATACAGAATAGCTCAATATTAGCTGCTTCTTACCAGCTTCTCATTTATGACATTTTCTTTAGTCATCCATGTTTATACCAAATATATATATATTCTGCAAATATATAATATAACTCTTCACTCCGCCATCCGCAGCACTACCGCAATGCACTCTGGGACTTGCAGTTGACTTGGCTCTTTCACATTTTAAGGACACGGTGTAATTATTACCTTTGACTTCTTTTTAAATATGAGCAGAATTTGTTGAATATTAAAAACAAGCAAATATATTATTTATAATAATGAAACTGTTTCTTTTGACATTTAGTTTTTTAAGTGACACCTAAATAACAATGAATTAGTGTGAACACGCTTTTTATGAATTATTTTTTAGTCAAGTTTTATACTAAAGTAAAATAAAAAGTTATCTATGAGAGCAACTGTAATATCTACATACATTATAATATACATGCCGGCTGCAGATGAATGATAACAAACATAATATTACTTTGAATCAGCCTCCACGGCTCAGCTGTCGCAGCCATTTGGAGTCCCGCAGTGAGCCGGAGGTTCGCTTCAAGGCGGGACAACGAATGGCGTCCGTACTCACGTTTGGTGCATCGTCCGGTTCTGGGCGACAACGTCCAGCCGACACAACAGCGCCCCCCACAGGCACGAGGGCTGCAGAGAGGGAGGGATTCATATTAAGGAATCATCGTCAAATGGCAGAAGAGACATGTTATATTTAATATAATAATAGGACATCGAACCCCCGACCCTGAGATGTGTTACTTCCGTTACGTGAACATTAAATCTCATTATATTATAAAAAACATTAAAAAGGAAGTAATCGGATCCTCAACTGCAGTAAAACTACAAAAGTACTGTGTTGGACTAAAAGTACTAACAGCCCAAAATAACACAATTGTGTTACAGTAAAAGTATTAATACCACAAAATAATATTAATAAAATGTTCCTTCAGTAAAAGTATAATGTAAATGAATGTAGACTCTTGTACTTCTACACTGTTGTGTGTTTGTATGTGTGTGTCGACATCTTTGCACTATTGTTTTGTTTGTTAATTTTATATTTTTTTCTATTCATTTTTCTTATTATTATTCTCATTATTTATTTATTTGTATGTATTTTTTGATTGTGCATTTTCTAATTTTTTATATTTGTCTTAAATCTGAATCAAAAGGACATTTCTGTCTGAGAGGAAGAGGTCCTCTAGACGTGGGATGCGTTCACAGACGCTCTGTTGTTCTGAGTCTCCGAGAGGATCAAACATCAAATATGAAACATCAAACATCAAATATGAAACATCAAACATCAAATATGAAACATCAAACATCAAACACTCCTTTCTTCATACTGCAGGAACACTGAACTCTCTGTCGGCTCCCAGGTCCATCTGAAACATACAGAACCATTAGAGGACCAACGACCCAGACCAGGTCCATCTGAAACATACAGAACCATTAGAGGACCAACGACCCAGACCAGGTCCATCTGAAACATACAGAACCATTAGAGGACCAACGACCCAGACCAGGTCCATCTGAAACATACAGAACCATTAGAGGACCAACGACCCAGACCAGCTCCATCTGAAACAAACAGAACCATTAGAGGACCAACGACCCAGACCAGCTCCATCTGAAACATACAGAACCATTAGAGGACCAACGACCCAGACCAGGTCCATCTGAAACATACAGAACCATTAGAGGACCAACGACCCAGACCAGCTCCATCTGAAACATACAGAACCATTAGAGGACCAACGACCCAGACCAGGTCCATCTGAAACATACAAACGCTATCGGCCGTACGGATCAATAACGGTCCGTTACTCAACCAACAGACACATGTTGAACAATAATCCGGTCTTTATAATAATCAGATTCAGTTCAGACTCAAAGTGACAGAAATGTTTATAGCGGTGTCCTGAGATCTGCAGATGAAGGTCCTAAATTACAGGAGGTCATGACCCGAGTCCCCACAGATGAATTGGTCCTCACAAGGACACTAAAACAAGTTCAGTGTGTGTGTTAACCATCTCACAGGACTTTTAAGTCATAAGGACTTTTTCCTCTTTTCACACACTAATACAAACCTCTTTAAATCTGGTGTTTACACACACACACACACACAGTTTATAAGACCAGTCAGTAAGTTCACAAAGTTTAGGATTAGTGTGTGTGTGGGGGGGGGGGGGGGGGGTGTTGATTTTGCATTCATCACTTGACCGTCAGTCAGACTTGCACTTGAGGCTGGTCACACACACACACAGCACAGAATTTCACACATTCCTGAGGTGTCTGCAGTCTGACAGATGCTGATTGGTCGGGTACTTTTATGGTTTATTACACACACACACACACACACACACACACACACACACACACACACACACACACACACACACACACACACACACACACACACACACACACACACACACACACACACACACACACACACACACACACACACACACACACACACACACACACACACACACACACACACACACAGGTAGAGAACAGCTGGAAGGTAAAATGTTTGACCGACCGAATCATCTTCAGGTGGGCTTGACGGACTGAAACAGATTGACATTACACGTTGTTCAGACACACCATTGACGCTCTAACTTTGCATCTTTAGCACCAGCAGCTTTTCATTCCTGGATTTGAGTTCAACAACTACTGAATCGACTTTCAAGGAACAAACATTATGAGTCAATGGCCCCGGGACGCAGACGAGGAGAGGACCCCGCCACCTGGCCTCCAGCAGGGTGCAGTGGTTGAACCTCTTTGTGGTCGTTTTGAGCCTCTTTGTATTTGTTTTGTGTATCTTTGTATTCAAGTCTCTTTGTAGTGATGTTGCGTCTCTTTGTTGTGTCTCTCAAGTGACTACAATGAGACTCAAAATGACTACAATGAGACTCAAAGTGACTACAATGAGACTTAAAGTGACTACAATGAGACTCAAAGTAATACAATGAGACTTAAAGTGACTACAATGAGACATAAAGTGACTACAATGAGACTCAAAGTGACTACAATGAGACTTAAAGTGACTACAATGAGACTCAAAGTGACTACAATGAGACATAAAGTGACTACAATGAGACTTAAAGTGACTACAATGAGACTCAAAGTGACTACAATGAGACTTAAAGTGACTACAATGAGACTTAGTGACTACAATGAGACTCAAAGTAACTGCAATGAGACTCAAAGTGACTACAATGAGACTCAAAGTAACTACAATGAGACTTAAAGTGACTACAATGAGACTCAAAGTGACTACAATGAGACTCAAAGTAACTACAATGAGACTTAGTGACTACAATGAGACTCAAAGTAACTACAATGAAACTCAAAGTAACTACAATGAGACTCAAAGTGACTACAATGAGACTCTGACTACAATGAGACTCAAAATGACTACAATGAGACTTAAAATGACTACAATGAGACTTAAAGTGACTACAATGAGACTCAAAGTAACTACAATGAGACTTAAAGTGACTACAATGAGACTCAAAGTAACTACAATGAGACTCAAAGTGACTACAATGAAACTCAGTGACTACAATGAGACTTAAAGTGACTACAATGAGACTTGTAGTCACTTTGAGTCTGACTACAATGAGACTCAAAGTGACTACAATGAGATTTAAAGTGACTACAATGAGACTCAAAGTGACTACAATGAGACTCAAAGTGACTACAATGAGACTCACAATGAGACTCAAAGTGACTACAATGAGACTCAAAGTGACTACAATGAGACTCAGTGACTACAATGAGACTCAAATTGACTACAATGAGACTACAATGAGACTCAAAGTGACTACAATGAGACTCAAAGTGACTACAATGAGACTAAAAGTGACTACAATGAGACTCAAAGTGACTACAATGAGATTTAAAGTGACTACAATGAGACTAAAAGTGACTACAGTGAGACTCAAAGTGACTACAATGATATTTAAAGTGACTACAATGAGACTCAAAGTGACTACAATGAGACTCAAAGTGACTACAATGAGACTCAGTGACTACAATGAGACTCAAATTGACTAAAATGAGACTACAATGAGACTCAAAGTGACTACAATGAGATTTAAAGTGACTACAATGAGACTCAAAGTGACTACAATGAGACTCAAAGTGACTACAATGAGATTTAAAGTGACTACAGTGAGACTCAAAGTGACTACAATGAGACTTAGTGACTACAATGAGACTCAAAGTGACTACAATGAGATTTAAAGTGACTACAATGAGACTCAAAGTGACTACAATGAGACTTAAAGTGACTACAATGAGACTCAAAGTGACTACAATGAGACTCAAAGTGACTACAATGAGATTTAAAGTGACTACAGTGAGACTCAAAGTGACTACAATGATACTTAGTGACTACAATGAGACTCAAAGTGACTACAATGAGATTTAAAGTGACTACAATGAGACTCAAAGTGACTACAATGATATTTAAAGTGACTACAATAAGACTAAAAGTGACTACAGTGAGACTCAAAGTGACTACAATGATATTTAAAGTGACTACAATGAGACTCAAAGTGACTACAATGATATTTAAAGTGACTACAATGAGATTTAAAGTGACTACAATGAGATTTAAAGTGACTACAATGAGACTCAAAGTGACTACAATGAGATTTAAAGTGACTACAATGAGACTCAAAGTGACTACAATGAGATTTAAAGTGACTACAATGAGACTCAAAGTGACTACAATGAGATTTAAAGTGACTACAATGAGACTACAATGAGATGTACTCGTGTTGTGTGTCTTTGTAGTCTACGTCATCTTGGTTGAACTTTTAAAGCTTCAGCTACGTCATGTTTCATCAACAGAGTGCTGTCATGTCTGTGACGTCACTAACCAGGATGAAAGTCAACGGAGCGCATGCATGTTGTTTCACGGGCTCGCGGCTGCTGACACGGTAGTCTGGTTCTGTAAAGGGGTCTCAACTGGGACCCGGATCCGTCACAGACCACCAGTGAAATAAGACCTGGACGTGTTATAAGCTATTTATGAATGAATGAAGACCACTGAGTGTGACTGTCCCTTTAAATGATGTAAAGTTATATTAAAGATCAAACATGACTCGGACCCTGTGGACAGCTAGCAGACCTCCATGTGAGCGTAACGCAGTGCTCACCCGCTCAGAGCCGCCCTCCGGCCGGGCTGCGAGCCGCCCTCCTCCCGGTCCGCAGGGTGCTGAGCGGCGGCGTGGAGCGCTGCGGCGCACACGCACCAGAGAAGGAGCCGCATGATCGATACCAGAGACGATCGATCACACCCGGTCCACGGAGCATCGCGGGTGCTTCTGTCCCTCTGGCTGATTGGGAATGTCCACTCATTCCACGGGAACTGCTGTCGGCCAATAGGAGCGGAGAATAACGGCTTCTCCGCTCCTATTGGCCGACCGCCAAAGAGCCTTTCCGAGCAGCCAATCAGAACCCGGGGGGAATATTTTATTCAAACAGCTTTAAGAGGAAAATGTAACACTTTGTAATTTAGTTCACGAAGTGGTTTTCACATAACTGAAGAATTACAGAAGTATTATCAACAACATACTTAATCTATCAAAGTATTAAGCAGAATGGCTACTTTGTTATTGAATACTACAGTATTATTATTATTATTATTATTATTATGGCGTATTTCAGATACTTTGTGGAATCTAGTCTGGAAGTAACAAACACGTGAACCAGCTTTTCTGCATCTTTTTGACACAAGATGTGCCTGATTTTTGAACAACTTCCATCTGTGTCATAGATTTATTGTGAAAACATCAATTAATATGCAACTGATTTGATAATAAAGTTTTCAGGCAGATATACAAACACATTCTTTTGTTTCAGCTTCTATACAAACACATCTTTTATTTTTGGGTTTTTGACAAAAAGAAAACAAAAAGACTTTATAGAGAAAATAATGGTCAGTTTATTAGAAAATGAGTCATTGTTAAAATCAACTAAATTATACATTTTAAATATAAAGTTAACCTCAAATCTGATGTCTCTGAACAAACATTAAATAAAAAAAGGTACAAACTGAAGGTTTAATAAAATAAACCCCACGAAGAATAAAGAAACTCAACCAGTTTGATCTGATTATGTTCTTAAAGTCATAAAAAACTAATTGTGTGAACTTTCCTATTTTTTCCATTTTAAAAGCGAGAATTATTTATTACATCAATTTCAGCAGAATCAAAACAATATTTATTAATTAAACAATGAACTTATTTAAAGTTCTGCAAAAATGTACTGACGGAAACTCTAATTAAATATAATTAATTATAAGCCTGATTGGCTGTGACGGCGGTGCGTTCAGGGTCGGCTCTGTAAAGATCAGAGACAACTCAGTCACATTTAAAATTTCACAAATTACAAAAATAAAGATTTGATACAAACTTTGTTTTGTTTGTTTTGAACTCGTCGGACTGAAAAGTCAAAAGTTCACTTCCTGTTTGGTTTTACAGAGCCATAGAAACAAAGGCTGTCGATGACATCATCGATGACATCATCAACGTCCTCCTCCAACACAGGAAGTCACTTCTGAAAACACATTTATTGCAGTAGTGATACCACAGAAATACTTTTATGTTATTACATTAATGTAAATATGGCGCTCGTGTTAACGGCTTTAATCTGAAATATTACTTTCATTATTAGTTGATTAATAATCTGGAAACTAAAGCGGTCGTAAAGTATAAAGTACAACATGTACCTCTGAGGGGAAAGTAGCTTGTACTTGTACTTGAGTAAATGTACTTTCGGTATATTAAATTGCAGCTAATCTAAATTATTGATAACGTTGCTTTGACCAGATTATTGATCCTCTTCCTCGACGTGATAAGGTAAAAAATACCGTTTGAAAATACAAACATTAAAGAATAAATGTTTTCTGAAGTATTCAACATCCAATGATGTCATAACAAATATCAGAAACAGAGCCAATCAGAGGCCGTCTGAGCCTGAAGAGCCAATCAGAGGACGTCTCAGCCTGAAGAGCCAATCAGAGGCCGTCTGAGCCTGAACAGCCAATCAGAGGCCGTCTGAGCCTGAACAGCCAATCAGAGGACGTCTCAGCCTGAAGAGCCAATCAGAGGCCGTCTGAGCCTGAACAGCCAATCAGAGGCCGTCTGAGCCTGAACAGCCAATCAGAGGCCGTCTGAGCCTGAACAGCCAATCAGAGGCCGTCTGAGCCTGAACAGCCAATCAGAGGCCGTCTGAGCCTGAACAGCCAATCAGAGGACGTCTCAGTCTGAACAGCCAATCAGAAGCTGGTCTCGTTCATGTGTGGTTTGGGGCTGGTGGGCGGTCCGGCTGGGGGGCTGTCCGGACTCGCCGGGCTCTCGGGAGAAGCCGGCGCGTCGCCAGGAGACGGCGTGGCGGCGCGGCGTGGCGAGGCGGGCGCACTGGACCGTGACGGGCTCACTGCTGCGAGGGTGGGGCTTGTCGGGGGAGTGGGCGTCGTCCTGCGGTGTGACATAGACGAGGGCGACGGCGATGGCGGTCCGGGGGAGTGGCGTGCACCGGGCGACACGGAGAAGGTGGTCGGGGTCCTGAGGCCAAATCTGGCCTCTAACTCGGTGCACACCGCTAAGCTCCGCCTGACGCCCTCCGACCCCGCCGGGACCCCGAACCCAGAGCCCGCCGCCGCCTCTGAACCCTTGGCGAGCTCCTGGCAGCGCTCCACGAAGCTCCCCCGCCGCACGGACCCCCAGTCTCTGTCTCGGTCCAGGTGTCTGGGGGGGCGGGGGCTGGAGGTCTGGTTGTGGCTGGAGGTGGAGCTGTGGGTGTAGGCGGGAATGCTGAGGGTCTGCGGCCCGCAGAGGGCGGAGTCTCGCGCAGGTTTGGCGAGGGGCGCAGGGGGCGGAGCCTGCCGGGGGAGGCTGCCGCACAGCGAGACGGACGAACACGAAGCTCCGGCTGCTCGGGCTCCGGCTGCCGAGTGGAGACGCTCCATCCTGAAGACGTCGGTGAGCTGAGAGTGAAGACTGCCGGGGACAGGAAGTCACATGACTCAACAACAACAACAACAACAACAACAACAACAAGCCTGGACAGCGCGTTACCTGCAGGTGGAGGCTCTCGGGGTGCTGTCAGGTGTTCTGGTCAGAGCCAGGTCACACTGGTCCAGCAGCTCCAGCAGCTCCTCCTCGGTCGGCCCGCCCAGCGCTGTGATACAACCAATGAGAAGCCCCCGTCACTCCCCTGACCAATCACAGCACTCGCAGCCGTCAAACACACACACACAACACTGTGTTGGAGACTCTGACCTCTGATGTCGACCTTGCCGGCGATCTCCATGGCGGTGGTCAGGTCCCACATCTGGATGCTGCCGTTGCCGTGGCCGCTGAAGAGGTAGCGGCGAGGCCGTGAGCCGATGCGGCTCGAGCCCTCGCACTCGTGGACCATGAAGGCCGTGATGGACGCGCCGTCCACCGAACGCACCTCACAGACCCTGACACACACACACACACACACACACACACACGTTCATCATCTGGGCTCTCCTGCTCTCTGTCATCACATTGTTGTTCTCATCAACATTAGATTCAGATTTTGGGTGAACTTTTCCTTTAAAGAGATTGGGTGACATCTGGTGGTGAGAGAGCAGATTGCAGCTGAAGCTCCTCCAGTGTGGTTTGTCCGCTCTGGGCTCCCGTAGAAACACGCTGAACCTGCTGCCCGTGTCTAAACGTCTAGTGAACGATTCTTAATAGTTTCAGATGATTAAACAATAAAGAAAACTTACTTTTTAACCCTCTGAATCCCAAAACCAACCAGCAGCATGAGAAAGCAGGTTTTCTTTAAACAATTACCAAAACGTCACGTTTATCAGCCAGAAGCAGCAATAAACGTGAGTTTTTCACCTTTCCAACAGTCCTTGAACGCCTCATAATAATAATAATGTACACCTTTATTGATCCCCGTGGGTAGTTTCTTCTCTGCATTTGACGATCCTTAGTTATTAAGGAGCAACTGGGGGTTCAGTGCCTTGCTCAAGGACACTTCAACATGAACTATGTGGAGTGCACTTGTTTTTTATGTCATGATGGTTCTGATGATTCACAGTTTGTAGTAGTACACACACACACACACACACACACACACACACACACACCTCTTCCCGTTGGACGACAGCCTCACGTAGAGTTTATCGGTGTCCGGTACGACTCTCTGGATGAACACCTGCTGATCGTCTCTCTCTCCATACGGACCTGAACCCAGAAAGCACAGTCACCCTCTGACCCGCTGTGACCTTTGACCCCTGTGACCTCCCACTAAAGCCGTAAACCCCCCAGGGACATAACATACCTGGTAAATGGCTGAGGGCTTGAAATTATGTAAATACGAAATTGACGGCACAACGCTATGAATTGTGGGTAATTCCTTCAGGCAAAGTGTGCAGTCATGCAGACTTATGTTCCGGGTTTATAAAGGGCTCAAAGTGTCCGTCAAGGTGCCATGAGGGTCAGACAGAAACCCTAAACTCCTGTTCCTTTCAGTGAGACCTCTGCTGGACAACGGCAGCATTACAGTCAGACCAGCTGGTAAAAACCTTTTAAGATAAACTCTTTTATAAAGTCGGCTGGAGAAGTTACTTTACTTGGTACCGGCCATTTGTTAATATTACAGATTTATATTACAATTTAGGAGGAAACATGAGAATAGATTTGACCTTTGACCCCTGTGGGCGTTACCTATCTCTGTGCCGGCGCTGCAGCCTCCGTGTCCGTCCACGTCGTCCAGGCTGAGGATCTTGAAGGAGGTGAGCGGCGTGGACCCCGGCTGGGTGGAGATCATCCCTCTGAACCGGGTCACGGTCCACGTCCGCACGTGGTTGTTGTCGGCACAAACTACCGGAAGACGGACGAACGTCAGAAACAACCACTGGAGTGACTCGTACCCGAGGCACCAGGTGTCTGTAGGACTCGTACCGAGGCACCAGGTGTCTGTAGGACTCGTACCCGAGGCACCAGGTGTCTGTAGGACTCGTACCGAGGCACCAGGTGTCTGTAGGACTCGTACCCGAGGCACCAGGTGTCTGTAGGACTCGTACCCGAGGCACCAGGTGTCTGTAGGACTCGTACCGAGGCACCAGGTGTCTGTAGGACTCGTACCCGAGGCATCAGGTGTCTGTAGGACTCGTACCCGAGGCACCAGGTGTCTGTAGGACTCGTACCGAGGCACCAGGTGTCTGTAGGACTCGTACCCGAGAGACCAGGTGTCTGTAGGACTCGTACCCGAGGCACCAGGTGTCTGTAGGACTCGTACCCGAGAGACCAGGTGTCTGTAGGACTCGTACCCGAGGCACCAGGTGTCTGTAGGACTCGTACCCGAGAGACCAGGTGTCTGTAGGACTCGTACCCGAGGCACCAGGTGTCTGTAGGACTCGTACCCGAGGCACCAGGTGTCTGTAGGACTCGTACCCGAGGCACCAGGTGTCTGTAGGACTCGTACCCGAGGCACCAGGTGTCTGTAGGACTCGTACCCGAGGCACCAGGTGTCTGTAGGACTCGTACCCGAGAGACCAGGTGTCTGTAGGACTCGTACCCGAGGCACCAGGTGTCTGTAGGACTCGTACCCGAGGCACCAGGTGTCTGTAGGACTCGTACCCGAGAGACCAGGTGTCTGTAGGACTCGTACCCGAGGCACCAGGTGTCTGTAGGACTCGTACCGAGGCACCAGGTGTCTGTAGGACTCGTACCCGAGGCACCAGGTGTCTGTAGGACTCGTACCCGAGGCACCAGGTGTCTGTAGGACTCGTACCTGAGATGAGGTGTTTCTCCGACAGCATGATCTTGGTGACGGAGCTGCGGTGGACGGAGAAGGTCTGGAAGAGCTGTGGCCCCGAGCCGACCGTCTCTGGATGCTGAACGATGACTCGGACCGCCCCAGAGCTGGTCCCGTACGCAATCTCGATCCAGTTCCCGCTGTCACCTGATCACAGGACCAGAACATTTCAGCCTCAGGCTCAAAACAGATGTCAGGTGGTCTGTTTGAGTAGTAGCAGTAATAATAGAAGTAGCAGTAGAATCAGTAGTAGTAGCAGTAGCAGTAGTAGTAGTAATAATAGAAGTAGCAGTAGAGTCAGTAGGAGTAGCAGTAGTAGCAGTAGCCGTAGTAGCACTAGCAGTAGTAGTAGCACTAGCAGCAGTAGTAGCACTAGCAGTAGTAGTAGAACTAGCAGTAGTAGCACTAGCAGTAGCAGTAGTAGCAGCAGTAGCACTAGCAGTAGTAGCACTAGTAGCACTAGCAGTAGTAGTAGTAGTAGCACTAGCAGTAGTAGCAGTAGCAGTAGTAGCACTAGTAGTATAGTCAGTAGCACTAGCAGTAGCAGCAGTAGTCAGTAGCACTAGCAGTAGCACTAGCAGTAGCACTAGCAGTAGTAGCACTAACAGTAGCAGTAGTAGCAGTAGCACTAGCAGTAGTAGCACTAGCAGTAGTAGCAGTAGCACTAGCAGTAGTAGCAGTAGCAGCAGTAGCACTAGCAGTAGTAGCAGTAGTAGCACTAGCAGTAGTAGCAGTAGCACTAGTAGTAGCAGTAGTAGCAGTAGTAGCAGTAGCAGTAGTAGCACTAGCAGTAGTAGCACTAGCAGTAGTAGCACTAGCAGTAGTAGCAGTAGAAGCAGTAGCAGTAGTAGCAGTAGCAGCAGTAGCACTAGCAGTAGTAGCAGTAGCAGCAGTAGCACTAGCAGTAGTAGCAGCAGTAGCACTAGCAGTAGTAGCAGCAGTAGCACTAGCAGTAGTAGCAGCAGTAGCAGTCATAGTAGTATCACTAGCAGTAGTAGCACTAGCAGTAGTAGCAGTAGCAGCAGTAGCACTAGCAGTAGTAGCACTAGCAGTAGTAGCAGTAGCACTAGCAGTAGTAGCAGTAGTAGCAGTAGCACTAGCAGTAATAGCAGTAGTAGCAGTAGTAGCAGTAACACTAGCAGTAGTAGCAGTAGTAGCAGTAGTAGCAGTAGTAGTAGTAGTAGCAGTAGTAGCAGTAGTAGCAGTAGTAGTAGTAGTAGCAGTAATAGCAGTAGTAGCAGTAGTAGCAGTAACACTAGCAGTAGTAGCAGTAGTAGCAGTAGTAGCAGTAGTAGCAGTAGTAGCAGTAGCACTAGCAGCAGCACTTTGAACAGGATCTTAGCTGCGTACTGGTTTTGGGAGTGAGGTAGACGCTGAGAGCAGTGATGGCGTCCTCAGTCGGGTCTCTGTACAGCTCCGTCACCAGCAGGTCGTTGTCCTTCATCCTCAGAGGGAACTTCTGCACATCTGACCAACGAACACACAAACACACCTCTCTGCTTAGACATGTGTGAACTGGTTCTGAACTGGTTGTTACCCAGACCCCCAGCAGACGTCGTAACCCACCTATGTAGTAGATGGAGCCGTTGTTGCAGCCCAGGATGAGGAAGGAGCCGGCGGTGTCGTAGCTGCTGATGGGAACCACGTCCTGATTCTGCACGCAGAATAGTTTGAAAACATGGACCCCGTAAAATACTGAGCTCAAACACACGGAAACACAAAATGCGTTCCCATAATCGATAAAGAGCATCGACTCTTTGATCTCTCGTTGTCGTTCCAGGAGGCTCCACCCACCTGCCAGTGTTTGGTGACAGCGTTCCAAACCCCGACCTTCCCCGTGTGGCTGGTGGCGATCAGCTGGTTACCGACGAAGAAGAGCGCCTCCACCGGCACGTTCAGACTGAAGACGCCTGCAGGGAGGAAGACGCGTGCAAGCCTGTCAATCATCGGAGCCTGAGACGCTTCTGGGAATCAAACCATTTGTGGATCGTTCATCTTCACCGATCTCGTTCCCGTTGCCGTCGGGACAGATGGCCCACAGGATGATCTCCGTCCCCGACGCCACGGCCACCATCTTGTCGTTGTCTCCCAGCGAGCCCGCCATCACTTTGGCGTTCAGCGCCACTCGGTCAATCACCCAGTCGAGACGAGGGGAGGTGAAGACCTGCTGCCACCCGGTGGACTCCTTCACCCTGGGGGGGGTAGTGTTTACCTTTAGCAAACAAGTGTTTACTGTAGAGAACTAAGTGTTTACCTCTGGAAAACTAAGTGTTTACTGTAGAGAACTAAGTGTTTACCTCTGGAAAACTAAGTGTTTACTGTAGAGAACTAAGTGTTTACCTCTGGAAAACTAAGTGTTTACCTCTGGAAAACTAAGTGTTTACTGTAGAGAACTAAGTGTTTACCTGTAGAGAACTAAGTGTTTACCTGTAGAAAACTAAGTGTTTACCTGTAGAGAACTAAGTGTTTACCTGTAGAGAACTAAGTGTTTACCTGTAGAAAACTAAGTGTTTACCTGTAGAAAACAAGTGTTTACCTGTAGAGAACTAAGTGTTTACTGTAGAGAACTAAGTGTTTACCTGTAGAAAACTAAGTGTTTACCTGTAGAAAACAAGTGTTTACCTGTAGAGAACTAAGTGTTTACTGTAGAGAACTAAGTGTTTACCTGTAGAAAACAAGTGTTTACCTGTAGAGAACTAAGTGTTTACCTGTAGAAAACAAGTGTTTACCTGTAGAGAACTAAGTGTTTACTGTAGAAAACAAGTGTTTACCTGTAGAGAACTAAGTGTTTACTGTAGAAAACAAGTGTTTACCTGTAGAAAACAAGTGTTTACCTGTAGAGAACTAAGTGTTTACTGTAGAAAACAAGTGTTTACCTGTAGAAAACAAGTGTTTACCTGTAGAGAACTAAGTGTTTACTGTAGAAAACAAGTGTTTACCTGTAGAAAACAAGTGTTTACCTGTAGAGAACTAAGTGTTTACTGTAGAAAACAAGTGTTTACCTGTAGAGAACTAAGTGTTTACTGTAGAAAACAAGTGTTTACCTGTAGAAAACAAGTGTTTACCTGTAGAAAACAAGTGTTTACCTGTAGAGAACTAAGTGTTTACTGTAGAAAACAAGTGTTTACCTGTAGAAAACAAGTGTTTACCTGTAGAGAACTAAGTGTTTACTGTAGAAAACAAGTGTTTACCTGTAGAGAACTAAGTGTTTACTGTAGAAAACAA
>NC_046978.1:20334874-20337374 GCF_009769545.1 Cyclopterus lumpus | reverse complement strand
CTACTACTGACTACTACTGACTACTACTGACTACTACTGACTACCACTGACTACTACTGACTACTACTGACTCTACTACTGACTACCACTGACTACTACTGACTCTACTACTGACTACTACTGACTACTACTGACTACTACTGACTACTACTGACTACCACTGACTACTACTGACTACTACTGACTACTACTGACTACTACTGACTACTACTGACTACTACTGACTACTACTGACTACTGACTACTACTGACTACTACTGACTACTGACTACCACTGACTACCACTGACTACTACTGACTCTACTACTGACTACCACTGACTACTACTGACTCTACTACTGACTACTACTGACTACTACTGACTACCACTGACTACTACTGACTACCACTGACTACTACTGACTACTACTGACTCTACTACTGACTACTACTGACTACTGCTGACTACTACTGACTACTACTGACTACTACTGACTCTACTACTGACTACTACTGACTACTACTGACTACTACTGACTCTACTACTGACTCTACTACTGACTACTACTGACTACTACTGACTACTGCTGACTACTACTGACTACTACTGACTACCACTGACTACTACTGACTACTACTGACTACTACTGACTCTACTACTGACTACTACTGACTACTACTGACTACTACTGACTACTGACTACTACTGACTACTACTGACTACTACTGACTACTGCTGACTACTACTGACTACTACTGACTACCACTGACTACTACTGACTACTACTGACTCTACTACTGACTACTACTGACTACTGCTGACTACTACTGACTACTACTGACTACTACTGACTCTACTACTGACTACTACTGACTACTACTGACTACTACTGACTCTACTACTGACTCTACTACTGACTACCACTGACTACTACTGACTACTGCTGACTACTACTGACTACTACTGACTACCACTGACTACTACTGACTACTACTGACTCTACTACTGACTACTACTGACTACTACTGACTACTACTGACTACTGACTACTACTGACTACTGCTGACTACTACTGACTACTACTGACTACCACTGACTACCACTGACTACTACTGACTCTACTACTGACTACTACTGACTACTACTGACTACTACTGACTACTACTGACTACCACTGACTACTACTGACTACCACTGACTACTACTGACTACTACTGACTCTACTACTGACTACTACTGACTACTACTGACTACTACTGACTACTACTGACTCTACTACTGACTACTACTGACTACTACTGACTACCACTGACTACCACTGACTACTACTGACTCTACTACTGACTACTACTGACTACTACTGACTACTACTGACTACTACTGACTACTGCTGACTACTACTGACTACTACTGACTACCACTGACTACCACTGACTACTACTGACTCTACTACTGACTACTACTGACTACTACTGACTACTACTGACTACTACTGACTACCACTGACTACTACTGACTACCACTGACTACTACTGACTACTACTGACTCTACTACTGACTACCACTGACTACTACTGACTACTACTGACTACTACTGACTACTACTGACTACCACTGACTACCACTGACTACTACTGACTCTACTACTGACTACTACTGACTACTACTGACTACTACTGACTACTACTGACTACCACTGACTACTACTGACTACTACTGACTCTACTACTGACTACCACTGACTACTACTGACTCTACTACTGACTACTACTGACTACTACTGACTACCACTGACTACCACTGACTACTACTGACTCTACTACTGACTACTACTGACTACTACTGACTACTACTGACTACTACTGACTACTGCTGACTACTACTGACTACTACTGACTACCACTGACTACCACTGACTACTACTGACTCTACTACTGACTACTACTGACTACTACTGACTACTACTGACTACCACTGACTACTACTGACTACCACTGACTACTACTGACTACTACTGACTCTACTACTGACTACCACTGACTACTACTGACTCTACTACTGACTACTACTGACTACTACTGACTACTACTGACTACTACTGACTACCACTGACTACTACTGACTACTACTGACTACTACTGACTACTACTGACTACTACTGACTACTACTGACTACTGACTACCACTGACTACCACTGACTACTACTGACTCTACTACTGACTACCACTGACTACTACTGACTCTACTACTGACTACTACTGACTACTACTGACTACCACTGACTACTACTGACTACCACTGACTACTACTGACTACTACTGACTCTACTACTGACTACTACTGACTACTGCTGACTACTACTGACTACTACTGACTACTACTGACTCTACTACTGACTACTACTGACTACTACTGACTACTACTGACTCTACTACTGACTCTACTACTGACTACTACTGACTACTACTGACTACTGCTGACTACTACTGACTACTACTGACTACCACTGACTACTACTG
>NC_046978.1:20324874-20329874 GCF_009769545.1 Cyclopterus lumpus | reverse complement strand
AGTTGGACCCCCAGACCTGGGCATGCTAGCTGGTTTAAGTTGGACCCCCCAGACCTATGCATGCTAGCTGGTTTAAGTTTGACCCCCAGACCTGGGCATGCTAGCTGGTTTAAGTTGGACCCCCAGACCTGGGCATGCTAGCTGGTTTAAGTTTGACCCCCCAGACCTGGGCATGCTAGCTGGTTTATGTTGGACCCTCCATGGGCATGCTAGCTGGTTTATGTTGGACCCCCCCAGACCTGGGCATGCTAGCTGGTTTAAGTTGGACCCCCCAGACCTATGCATGCTAGCTGGTTTAAGTTTGACCCCCCAGACCTATGCATGCTAGCTGGTTTAAGTTGGACCCCCCAGACCTGGGCATGCTAGCTGGTTTAAGTTGGACCCCCCAACATCGTTTATCAGCCAGAAGATGTAAAACCTTCTTCCTCTTTCAGACGAAGGCTTCCATCACAAGAAGAGGAACCACCAGACCGCTTTGTGTTCAGAGGGTTTTGGACGTAGACCCTGAGCTTCTTCTTTTTAGCAGAAGGTGGTGAACGTGGAGAGACCACCAGAGTGGACTTGGCTGGTTGCCTCTTGGACATGCTCCACTTGGTTTGGAGGGTTCTGCTTTTAAGGTGAGTTCATGTTTGTGTTCTTCTTTTATGAACATGAGAAACCTCAGATCTGAAACCAGACGTGTTCTGAAATGGTCTCCGCTGTCGGAATGATGCAATCTACAGCGGATCTACATGTAATACTTTATAACAGCTGATCTACAAGAAGAATTATATCAATAATCACATGTGTGCCTCTAAGGGTCCTCCAGAGCTCTTTGAACTGACGTCCACTGAACAGTAAAACCACATCCTGGTGCTTTTTAAGCACATATCTCACATCCTCAGACCGCCACGAACAGCTGCTCAGTGCAGCAGCTGAGAACACGTGTTTATAGTCAGAATTCACTTTCAGCCCTTTCAACTCTTTTCATAATGGAACTGAGAGTCTGAGGTATTTCAATTTCTTGGAGCGGATTGGTTTTCCAGTGAACCATCAGAGAGTATCGATTATTCACTTTCAATAAGAAGGAAATGACCTCCAACCAGCCGCCAGCTGGGCAGCTGCCCTGAACATAAAGCATCCTGACTGTGACATAAAGCATCCTGACAGCGACATAAAGCATCCTGACTGTGACATAAAGCATCCTGACTGTGACATAAAGCATCCTGACAGCGACATAAAGCATCCTGACTGTGACATAAAGCATCCTGACTGCGACATAAAGCATCCTGACTGCGACATAAAGCATCCTGACTGGGACATAAAGCATCCTGACTGTGACATAAAGCATCCTGACAGCGACATAAAGCATCCTGACTGTGACATAAAGCATCCTGACAGCGACATAAAGCATCCTGACTGTGACATAAAGCATCCTGACTGTGACATAAAGCATCCTGACAGCGACATAAAGCATCCTGACTGTGACATAAAGCATCCTGACTGCGACATAAAGCATCCTGACTGCGACATAAAGCATCCTGACTGCGACATAAAGCATCCTGACTGCGACATAAAGCATCCTGACTGTGACATAAAGCATCCTGACTGTGACATAAAGCATCCTGACAGCGACATAAAGCATCCTGACTGTGACATAAAGCATCCTGACAGCGACATAAAGCATCCTGACTGCGACATAAAGCATCCTGACTGCGACATAAAGCATCCTGACTGCGACATAAAGCATCCTGACTGGGACATAAAGCATCCTGACTGTGACATAAAGCATCCTGACTGCGACATAAAGCATCCTGACAGCCACATAAAGCATCCTGACTGTGACATAAAGCATCCTGACTGTGACATAAAGCATCCTGACTGCGACATAAAGCATCCTGACTGGGACATAAAGCATCCTGACTGTGACATAAAGCATCCTGACACCGACATAAAGCATCCTGACTGTGACATAAAGCATCCTGACTGCGACATAAAGCATCCTGACTGCGACATAAAGCATCCTGACAGCGACATAAAGCATCCTGACTGCGACATAAAGCATCCTGACTGCGACATAAAGCATCCTGACTGGGACATAAAGCATCCTCACTGGGACATAAAGCATCCTGACTGCATTACTAGTTGAGTGTGGTATCAAGAGGTAAACCCTCGGCTTGAAGGACCTCCTACCTGGTGGCTGCGATGTAGCCCATGAACAGGATGCTGGCGTACATGTTCAGGTAGAAGGCGGAGGCTCCAAAGTTGCAGTAGACCTGGCGGACGGAGACGGAGCCGCTGGCGTAGTTGGTGATCCGGATGGGCAGGCAGAGGCTGACCAGGAAGTCGGCGGCCGCCAGGTTCTTCAGGTAGACGGTCACGCTGCTCGACGCCGGCCGCCGAGCACTGTAGAAGTAAACCTTCAGCGTGAACCCGTTGAGGAGTAGACCCACCTGAGGAGGACACGGACACGCTTACTGCCGGCAGGACTCCTGACTCTTAGTTGCCGGGCAGGACTCCTGACTCTTAGTCGCCGGGCAGGACTCCTCCAGACGGAGACTCACCAGAAACACCAGCGTGTAGAACAGCAGGAGGAAGACGCGCGCCGAGGGTTCGATGCGGTCACACGCTGACGAGCCGCTGCCGTTGGTCAGGTTGGGTCCCGAGGACGCCACCGAGCCGACGAGCTCGCTCATGCTTCTGGATGTTCTGAAAGAGTTTGATGCAAATGAATCAGATGGAGGCGGAAAGGAACCGATCGAGGTTGAAAGGAACCGATCTAGGCTGAAAGGAACCGATCGAGGAGGAAAGGAACTGATCGAGGTTGAAAGGAACCGATCTAGGCTGAAAGGAACCGATCAAGGAGGAAAGGAACTGATCAAGGAGGAAAGGAACCGATCGAGGTTGAAAGGAACCGATCAAGGAGGAAAGGAACTGATCGAGGTTGAAAGGAACCGATCAAGGTTGAAAGGAACCAATCAAGGAGGAAAGGAACCGATCTAGGCTGAAAGGAACCGATCGAGGAGGAAAGGAACCCATCTAGGCTGAAAGGAACCGATCGAGGAGGAAAGGAACCGATCGAGGTTGAAAGAAACCAATCGAGGAGGAAAGGAACCGAGCTAGGCTGAAAGTAACCGATCAAGGAGGAAAGGAACCGATCGAGGTTGAAAGGAACCGATCGAGGTTGAAAGGAACCAATCGAGGTTGAAAGGAACCGATCAAGGAGGAAAGGAACTGATCGAGGTTGAAAGGAACCGATCGAGGTTGAAAGGAACCAATCGAGGAGGAAAGGAACCGATCTAGGCTGAAAGGAACCGATCGAGGAGGAAAGGAACCCATATAGGCTGAAAGGAACCGATCGAGGAGGAAAGGAACCGATCTAGGCTGAAAGGAACCGATCGAGGTTGAAAGTAACCGATCGAGGAGGAAAGGAACCGATCTAGGCTGAAAGGAACCGATCGAGGTTGAAAGAAACCAATCAAGGTTGAAAGGAACCGAGCTAGGCTGAAAGGAACCGATCGAGGAGGAAAGGAACTGATCTAGGCTGAAAGGAACCGATCGAGGAGGAAAGGAACTGATCGAGGTTGAAAGGAACCGATCAAGGAGGAAAGGAACTGATCGAGGTTGAAAGGAACCGATCGAGGTTGAAAGGAACCAATCGAGGAGGAAAGGAACCGATCTAGGCTGAAAGGAACCGATCGAGGAGGAAAGGAACTGATCGAGGTTGAAAGGAACCGATCAAGGAGGAAAGGAACTGATCGAGGTTGAAAGGAACCGATCGAGGTTGAAAGGAACCAATCGAGGAGGAAAGGAACCGATCTAGGCTGAAAGGAACCGATCGAGGAGGAAAGGAACCCATCTAGGCTGAAAGGAACCGATCGAGGAGGAAAGGAACCGATCGAGGTTGAAAGAAACCAATCGAGGAGGAAAGGAACCGAGCTAGGCTGAAAGTAACCGATCAAGGAGGAAAGGAACCGATCGAGGTTGAAAGGAACCGATCGAGGAGGAAAGGAACCGATCGAGGATGAAAGGAACCGATCGAGGTTGAAAGGAACCGATCGAGGAGGAAAGGAACCGATCTAGGCTGAAAGGAACCGATCGAGGTTGAAAGAAACCAATCAAGGTTGAAAGGAACCGAGCTAGGCTGAAAGGAACCGATCGAGGTTGAAAGGAATCGATCACGGTTGAAAGGAAACGAGCTAGGCTGAAAGGAACCGATCGAGGAGGAAAGGAACCGATCGAGGTTGAAAGGAACCGATCGAGGAGGAAAGGAACCGATCGAGGTTAAAAGGAACCGATCTAGGCTGAAAGGAACCGATCGAGGTTCAAAGGAACCGAGCTAGGCTAAAAGGAACCGATCGAGGAGGAAAGGAACCGATCGAGGTTCAAAGGAACCGATCGAGGAGGAAAGGAACCGATCGAGGAGTAAAGGAACCGATCTAGGCTGAAAGGAACCGATCGAGGAGGAAAGGAACCGATCGAGGTTGAAAGGAACCGATCGAGGAGGAAAGGAACCAATCGAGGTTGAAAGGAACCAATCGAGGTTGAAAGGAACCGATCGAGGAGGAAAGGAACCCATCTAGGCTGAAAGGAACCGATCGAGGAGGAAAGGAACCGATCGAGGTTGAAAGAAACCAATCGAGGAGGAAAGGAACTGAGCTAGGCTGAAAGTAACCGATCGAGGAGGAAAGGAACCGATCGAGGTTGAAAGGAACCGATCGAGGAGGAAAGGAACCGATCGAGGTTGAAAGGAACCGATCGAGGAGGAAAGGAACCGATCTAGGCTGAAAGGAACCGATCGAGGAGGAAAGGAACCGATCGAGGTTGAAAGGAACCGATCGAGGAGGAAAGGAACCGATCGAGGTTGAAAGGAATCGATCACGGTTGAAAGGAACCGAGCTAGGCTGAAAGGAACCGATCGAGGAGGAAAGGAACCGATCGAGGTTCAAAGGAACCGAGCTAGGCTAAAAGAAACCGATCGAGGAGGAAAGGAACCAATCGAGGTTGAAAGGAACCGATCG
>NC_046978.1:20316995-20324674 GCF_009769545.1 Cyclopterus lumpus | reverse complement strand
TCAGTCTCTATAAAGTCCGCTGGTGGTTTTCCAGCTAAAACATCAGCTCTTCATGTGGAACCAAGAACAACCATTTAGTTGTTTAAAACCTAACTAGTAGTTTAGTTGTTTAAACCTAACTAGTAGTTTAGTTGTTTAAACCTAACTGAGTAGTTTAGTTGTTTAAACCTAACTGAGTAGTTTAGTTGTTTAAACCTAACTGAGTAGTTTAGTTGTTAAACCTAACTGAGTAGTTTAGTTGTTTAAACCTAACTGAGTAGTTTAGTCGTCTAAACCTAAGTTTAGTTATCTAAACCTAACTGAGTAGTTTAGTTATCTAAACCTAACTGAGTAGTTTAGTTATCTAAACCTAACTGAGTAGTTTAGTTGTTTAAACCTAACTGAGTAGTTTAGTTGTTAAACCTAACTGAGTAGTTTAGTTATCTAAACCTAACTGAGTAGTTTAGTTATCTAAACCTAACTGAGTAGTTTAGTTGTTTAAACCTAACTGAGTAGTTTAGTTGTTAAACCTAACTGAGTAGTTTAGTTGTTAAACCTAACTGAGTAGTTTAGTTATCTAAACCTAACTGAGTAGTTTAGTTATCTAAACCTAACTGAGTAGTTTAGTTGTTTAAACCTAACTGAGTAGTTTAGTTGTTTAAACCTAACTGAGTAGTTTAGTTGTTAAACCTAACTGAGTAGTTTAGTTATCTAAACCTAACTGAGTAGTTTAGTTGTTTAAACCTAACTGAGTAGTTTAATTGTTTAAACCTAACTGAGTAGTTTAGTTGTCTAAACCTAACTGAGTAGTTTAATTGTCTAAACCTAACTGAGTAGTTTAGTTATCTAAACCTAACTGAGTAGTTTAGTTATCTAAACCTAACTGAGTAGTTTAGTCGTCTAAACCTAAGTTTAGTTATCTAAACCTAACTGAGTAGTTTAGTTATCTAAACCTAACTGAGTAGTTTAGTTGTTTAAACCTAACTGAGTAGTTTAGTTGTTTAAACCTAACTGAGTAGTTTAGTTGTCTAAACCTAACTGAGCTGTTTAGTTGTTTAAACCTAACTGAGTAGTTTAGTTGTCTAAACCTAACTGAGCTGTTTAGTTGTTTAAACCTAACTGAGTAGTTTAGTTGTCTAACCTAACTGAGCTGTTTAGTTGTTTAACCTAACTGAGTAGAGCTGCACACACTCTTCCTGTTTGCAGTCGGCTGCACACACACTTCCTGTTTGCAGTCGGCTGCACACACACTTCCTGTTTATTCTGAAGACTCTTCCTCGTTGGCTGCTTGAGTTGTGAGAGCAGAACACAGGACTTTGACCCTGGTGACCGCTGTTCATGTCCACGTGTGAACATTTGTATCAATTTCATGGTTTTTACTAAACCCAATCAGGTAGTTTTGTAACATTCTCTCTCTCTCTACCTCTAACTCTACCTCTCTACCTACCTCTCTCTCTCTACCCCTCTACCCCTCTCTACCTCTCTCTCTATACCTCTCTACCTCTAATTCTACCTCTCTACCGCTACCTCTCTACCTTTCTACCTCTCTAACTCTACCTCTACCTCTCTCTACCTCTATCTCTCCCTCTCTATCTCTACCTCTCTCCCTCTCTCTCCCTCTCTCCCTCTCTACCTCTACCTCTCTCTACCTTTCTACCTCTCTACCTCTCTACCTCTCCACCCCTCTCTACCTCTCTACCTCTCCATCCCTCTCTACCTCTAACTCTACCTCTCTACCTCTAACTCTACCTCTCTCTACCTCTCTACCTCTAACTCTACCTCTCTACCTCTAACTCTACCACCTCTAACTCTCTATACCTCTATACCTCTCTACCTCTACCTCTCTCTCCATCTCTCCTTCTACCTCTCTCTCCCTCTCGCTCTCTATCTCTCTCTCTCTCCCTCTCTCTCTCTATCTCTATCTCTCTCTCCCTCTCTCTGTCTCTCTCTATCTCTATACCTCTCTCTACCTCTCTCTCTCTACCTCTCTCTCTATCTCTCCCTCCCTCTCTCTCTCTACCTCTCTACCTCTCTACCTCTCTCTACCTCTCTACCTCTCTACCTCTCTACCTCTCTCTACCTCTCTACCTCTCTACCTCTCTCTACCTCTCTACCTCTCTACCTCTCTCTACCTCTACCTCTCTCTGCCTCTCTACCTCTCTCTACCTCTACCTCTGTGTGCCTCTCTACCTCTCTCTACCTCTCTACCTCTCTCTACCTCTCTCTACCCCTCTCTACCTCTAACTCGACCTCTCCACCTCTCTACCTCTAACTCTACCTCTCTATCTCTCTAACTCTACTTCTCTACCTCTACCTCTCTACCTCTACCTCTTTCTACCTCTCTACCTCTCTACCCCCTCTCTCTCTCTACCTCTCTACCTCTCTACCTCTCTACCTCTAACTCTATCTCTCTACCTCTAACTCTACCTCTCTACCTATCTAACTCTACTTCTCTACCTCTACCTCTCTACCTCTCTACCTCTAACTCGATCTCTCTACCTCTCTAACTCTACTTCTCTACCTCTACCTCTCTACCTCTCTCTACCTCTATCTCTCTCTGCCTCTCTACCTCTCTCTACCTCTCTCTGCCTCTCTACCTCTCTCTACCTCTGTACCTCTCTCTACCTCTCTCTGCCTCTCTACCTCTCTCTACCTCTGTACCTCTCTCTACCTCTCTCTGCCTCTCTACCTCTCTCTACCTCTATCTACCTCTCTCTACCTCTCTCTGCCTCTCTACCTCTCTCTACCTCTGTACCTCTCTCTACCTCTCTCTGCCTCTCTACCTCTCTCTACCTCTATCTACCTCTCTCTACCTCTCTACCTCTCTACCTCTCTCTACCTCTACCTCTTTCTGCATCTCTACCTCTCTCTACCTCTCTACCTCTATCTCTTTCTCTCTACCTCTCTACCTCTCTCTACCACTCTACCTCTCTCTACCTCTACCTCTCTCTACCTCTCTACATCTCTGTACCTCTCTCTACCTCTCTCTACCTCTATCTCTCTCTCTCTACTTTTCTACCTCTCTCTACCTCTACCTCTCTCTACCTCTATCTCTCTCTCTCTACTTTTCTACCTCTCTCTACCTCTACCTCTTTCTGCCTCTCTACCTCTCTCTACCTCTATCTCTCTCTCTACCTCTCTACCTCTCTCTCTACCCCTCTACCCCTCTCTACCTCTCTACCCCTCTACCCCTCTCTATCTCTCTCTACCCCTCTACCTCTCTACCTCTCTCTACCCCTCTACCCCTCTCTATCTCTCTCCAGCCACTAAGCGGCCCTCCTCAGTCTCGTCTCTGAGTGGGATTGTGGGTCGGATGATGTCGTCCGGTGAGCGAGGAGCCTCGTCCTCCTCCTGCACCTCCGTCAACACCGTGTGCTCGGACGGCGAGCGTCCCGCCTCCCTCTCGCTGTCCTCCTCCGCGTCCTCCGTCTCCCTGCAGGACACCTCCCACTCCTCCTCGTCCTCCTCCTCTTCCTCTCTGCCGTACGGCGCCGTGCCGACCTACAGCGCCTCCTCGTCCTCCTCCACGCCGAAGAGGAACGGCTCCGACATCAGCCTGGACCTCACGCCCCTCGTCACTCCGTGTGGGGGAGGAGCTCCCGGGGGAGGAGGAGGAGCCTGTGTTGCGACAGGTGGAGGTAACCACCCCGATGGCCACGGAGCCAATCAGGTGGCGGCGGCGCCCAGACAGCTTTCCCGGCTGGAGCGAGTGGTTCTGGAGATCGTAGAGACGGAGCAGGCCTACGTCAGAGACCTGAAGAGCATCGTGGAGGTAAGAACCACGTCATCCAATGACAGAGAGGCTCATGGGAAACACATCTGTGTATCTAAATATGAACATATTTCATATAGAACACGTTTAATAAACAATATTATAGCAGTGATGAGGTTCCAAACTTTATTGATTGTTGTTCATATACGGAACAAAAGCACAGTGAAGGTGTCAATAACAACAAGTTACAAAGTTCATTTCCCATCAACACTAAACAACCTGCAGCGTCTGACGGCCAACTCGGTGGGACTCGAACCCACAACCTTTGAATCACTTCCAGTTCATCTACAAGTCCAACACGCCTTTTAAAACTTTTTAAATATAGTGTATGTCCTAATATATATGTGAATATATATGTATATGAATATATATATATATATATATAAATATATATATATATATATATATATATATGAATGTATATGAATATATATATATATATGAATATATATATATATATATATATATGTATGTATATGAATATATATATATATATTCATATATATATATTCATATACATATAAATATTTATATATATGAATATATGTATGTATATAATAGAAACAATATCATTACTACAAATGTGTGTGTGTGTGTGTTTGGGAGGAGGTAGCTGTAGCTTTGATTTACTGGCCAGGTGTGAATGCCTCTGGGCCAGTTTACCTGCAGCTGGCCAACACACACACACACACACACACACACACACCTCTGGCCACCATTGCACCATAGAACAAAACTACGATTCAGGTTTTATGAGCTTTTAGGAAACTATTCAACAGTCATCTTCAGAGCATTCGCTCTTTCCCCTGTTGCATTGTGGGACATCCATCTGGTTCGAAAGGGAATTTTGAATGAAAAAAAATTATTGTGTTGTGTGTTTGTGACTCATCTATCACTGGTACAGGTGCACCAGGAGTCAACCAGGCAGTGTGTGTGTGTGTGTGTGTGTTTGTGTGTGTGTGTGTGTGTGTGTGTGTGTGTGTGTGTGTGTGTGTGTGTGTGTGTGTGTGGATCTGTCAGATTGGAGTGTGAAACATCCTTTTGAAGTAAAAGAGAGATTCTGCTTTCATCCTCTGCCATGACACACACACACACACACACACACACACACACACACACACACACACACACACACACACACACACTGGCTCAGCTGTCACCAGGTTTATCAGCTGTCTGTCAGTTTCTTCTTCTCTGACCTTCAGCGGCGGGCGAACCCTCTCTGTCATCACCACATCTTTCTTCTTCGTTGGTTAAGCTCTCTCTCTCTCTCTCTCTCTCTCTCTCTCTCTCTCTCTCTCTCTCTCTCTCTCTCTCTCTCTCTCTCTCTCTCTCCCTAACCCTGTTTCACTAACTTCAAGTACAATCTCAGAATGCCTTTCTGCTGATGTGAAGGAGCTCTGATAGACGATAGTTGTGTGTTTCAGTGTGTGTGTGTGTGTGTGTGTGTGTTGTCCTGTAATGTAAGCCTTCATTCCTGCTGCTCTCTGCATTTGAGGTTTTGCTGAAGTCTGGTTTTGATTGAGGCTCCATGATGTCACGCTCTCTGGGAATCTGAACCAACTACCATAATAGGCCTGTGTGTGTGTGTGTGTGTGTGTGTGTGTGTGTCTGTGTGTGTGTGTGTGATAACTCAGAAAGAAGAAGTGAAAACATCTCTTTTCTCTCTACATGTTGACAGAATCATTTCTCCTGAAGCAGCTGATCCACCTTCAACTCTATTCATTCATTTACTGATTACACTTATTTTCTTTCTCCTCCTCCTCCTCCTCCTCCTCCTCCTCCTCCTCCTCCTCCTCCTCCTTGTCCTCCTCGTCCTCCCCCTCCTCTTCCTCCTCCTCCCCCTCCCCCCCCCCCCCCCCCCTCCTCCTCCTCCTTGTCCTCCTCATCCTCCCCCTCCTCTTCCTCCTCCTCCTCCTCCCCCTCCCCCTCCCCCTCCTCCTCCTCCTTGTCCTCCTCGTCCTCCCCCTCCTCTTCCTCCTCCTCCCCCTCCCCCTCCCCCTCCCCCTCCTCCTTGTCCTCGTCGTCCTCCCCCTCCTCCTCCTCTACCCCCTCCTCCCCCTCCTCCTTGTCCTCCTCCTCCTCCCCCTCCCCCTCATCCTCCTCCTCCTCTTCCTCCCCCTCCTCCTCCCCCTCCCCCTCCCCCTCTACCTCTTCTTAAGAGCTTTCTGGAAAATCATAAAGAAGGAATATTTTTTTGTCCAAGTTTTCTGAAAGGAAAGTGAACAAGAGATCCTGTTGACCTGCAGCCAAGTGGGACAGGAAACAGGGGGGGGGGGGGGGGGTTACCAGATGACTGTGGGGCGGGGGGGGTTGAAGGGGGATTGGGGGACAGGGGTAGGATGTAGATAAATGGGGGATGAAAAATGTTGAAGGGAAAGAGAGAAGAAGACAAGGAAAGGAAAACAAAAAGGACAAGACGTGAGAAGAATAGGAAAGGGGGAGGAAAGGGGAGGAAAGGGGAGGAAAGTGGGAGGAAAGGGGGAGGAAAGGGGAGGAAAGGGGAGGAAAGTGGGAGGAAAGGGGGAGGAAAGTGGGCTGAAAGGGGGAGGAAAGGGGGCGGAAAGTGGGAGGAAAGGGGAGGAAAGGGGGAGGAAACGGGGAGGAAAGTGGGAGGAAAGGGGAGGAAAGGGGAGGAAAGGGGGAGGAAAGGGGACAAAAGGGGGAGGAAAGGGGGAAGAAAGTGGGAGGAAAGGGAGAGGAAAGGGTGAGGAAAGTGGGCGGAAAGTGGGAGGAAAGGGGGAGGAAAGGGGACGAAAGGGGGAGGAAAGGGGGAGGAAAGGGGGAGGAAAGGGGACGAAAGGGGGAGGAAAGTGGAGGAAAGGGGGAGGAAAGTGGAGGAGGTGAATTGTGGGTCGCAGAGTTGATTTAGGGAACAAGAAGTTGAAAACAGGATTCAGACAGAAACTTCCTCCACGTCAGATTCCACAGCTCTCAGAATGTATTGTTTCTGGTTTCATGCTCGGTCTGCAGATGCAACATGTTAAATGATGTAATAATATATTACATCCATCCATTTTCATCCGCTTAATCCGGGGTCGGGTCGCGGTGGCAGCAGACCCAGCAGGCTGACCCAGACTTCCCTCTCACCCGCAACACTTTCCAGCTCACTCTGGGGGATCCCGAGGTGTTCCCAGGCCAGCTGGGAGATATAATCCCTCCCTTCAGATCTTCCCCGGGGTCTCCTCCAGTTGGACGTGCCTGGAAAACCTCTAATGGGAGGCGTCCAGGAGGCATCCGAATTAGATGCCTGAACCCCCTCAGCTGACTCCTTTTGACGCGAAGGAGTAGCGCCTCAACTCCAAGTTCCCTCCTGATGTCCGAGCTCCTTACCCTATCTCTAAGGCTGAGCCCTAAGGAGGAAACTCATCTCCTTACCCTATCTCTAAGGCTGAGCCCTAAGGAGGAAACTCATCTCTTACCCTATCTCTAAGGATGAGCCCTACAGAGGAAACTCATCTCCTTACCCTATCTCTAAGGCTGAGCCCTACAGAGGAAACTCATCTCCTTACCCTATCTCTAAGACTGAACCCTACAGAGGAAACTCATCTCCTTACCCTATCTCTAAGGCTGAGCCCTACAGAGGAAACTCATCTCCTTACCCTATCTCTAAGGCTGAACCCTACAGAGGAAACTCATCTCCTTACTCTATCTCTAAGGCTGAGTCCTAAGGAGGAAACTCATCTCCTTACCCTATCTCTAAGGCTGAGCCCTACAGAGGAAACTCATCTCCTTACCCTATCTCTAAGGCTGAGCCCTACAGAGGAAACTCATCTCCTTACCCTATCTCTAAGGCTGAGCCCTACAGAGGAAACTCATCTCCTTACCCTATCTCTAAGGCTGAGCCCTAAGGAGGAAACTCATCTCCTTACCATATCTCTAAGGCTGAGCCCTACAGAGGAAACTCATCTCCTTACCCTATCTCTAA
>NC_046978.1:20294495-20301995 GCF_009769545.1 Cyclopterus lumpus | reverse complement strand
TCACACAGTCACAGTCACACAGTCACACAGTCACACAGTCACAGTCACACAGTCACACAGTCACAGTCACACAGTCACACAGTCACACACAGTCACACACAGTCACACAGTCACACAGTCACACAGTCACAGTCACACAGTCACACAGTCACACAGTCACACACAGTCACACACAGTCACACAGTCACACAGTCACACAGTCACACACAGTCACACAGTCACACAGTCACACAGTCACACAGTCACAGTCACACAGTCACACACAGTCACACACAGTCACACAGTCACACAGTCACACAGTCACACAGTCACACAGTCACACACAGTCACACAGTCACACAGTCACAGTCACACAGTCACAGTCACACAGTCACACAGTCACACACAGTCACACAGTCACACAGTCACACAGTCACACAGTCACAGTCACACAGTCACAGTCACTCAGTCACACAGTCACACAGTCACACAGTCACAGTCACACAGTCACACAGTCACACAGTCACACAGTCACACAGTCACAGTCACACAGTCACACAGTCACACAGTCACACACAGTCACACAGTCACACAGTCACACAGTCACACACAGTCACACACAGTCACACAGTCACACAGTCACAAACAGTCACACACAGTCACTCAGTCACACAGTCACACACAGTCACACACAGTCACACAGTCACACAGTCACACACAGTCACACACAGTCACACAGTCACACAGTCACACACAGTCACACAGTCACACAGTCACACAGTCACAGTCACACAGTCACAGTCACACAGTCACACAGTCACACAGTCACACACAGTCACACAGTCACAGTCACACAGTCACACAGTCACACACAGTCACACACAGTCACACAGTCACACAGTCACAGTCACACACAGTCACACACAGTCACACAGTCACACAGTCACACACAGTCACACAGTCACACAGTCACACACAGTCACACACAGTCACACACAGTCACACAGTCACACACAGTCACACACAGTCACACAGTCACACAGTCACACACAGTCACACACAGTCACACAGTCACACACAGTCACACAGTCACACAGTCACACACAGTCACACACAGTCACTCAGTCACACAGTCACACACAGTCACACACAGTCACACAGTCACACAGTCACACAGTCACACACAGTCACACACAGTCACACAGTCACACAGTCACACACAGTCACACACAGTCACACAGTCACACAGTCACACAGTCACACACAGTCACACACAGTCACACAGTCACACAGTCACACACAGTCACACACAGTCACACAGTCACACACAGTCACACAGTCACACAGTCACACACAGTCACACACAGTCACACAGTCACACAGTCACACAGTCACACAGTCACACACAGTCACACACAGTCACACAGTCACACAGTCACACACAGTCACACACAGTCACACAGTCACACACAGTCACACAGTCACACAGTCACACAGTCACACACAGTCACACAGTCACACAGTCACACACAGTCACACACAGTCACACAGTCACACAGTCACACAGTCACACACAGTCACACACAGTCACACAGTCACACACAGTCACACACAGTCACACAGTCACACACAGTCACACAGTCACACAGTCACACAGTCACACAGTCACACAGTCACACAGTCACACACAGTCACACACAGTCACACAGTCACACAGTCACACAGTCACACAGTCACACACAGTCACACACAGTCACACAGTCACACACAGTCACACACAGTCACACAGTCACACAGTCACACACAGTCACACAGTCACACACAGTCACACAGTCACAGTCACACACAGTCACACAGTCACACACAGTCACACAGTCACACAGTCACACAGTCACACAGTCACACACAGTCACACAGTCACAGTCACACAGTCACACACAGTCACACAGTCACACAGTCACAGTCACACACAGTCACACACAGTCACACAGTCACACAGTCACACACAGTCACACAGTCACACAGTCACACAGTCACACACAGTCACACACAGTCACACAGTCACACACAGTCACACAGTCACACAGTCACACACAGTCACACACAGTCACTCAGTCACACAGTCACACACAGTCACACACAGTCACACAGTCACACAGTCACACAGTCACACACAGTCACACAGTCACACAGTCACACACAGTCACACACAGTCACACACAGTCACACAGTCACACACAGTCACACACAGTCACACAGTCACACAGTCACACAGTCACACAGTCACACACAGTCACACACAGTCACACAGTCACACAGTCACACACAGTCACACAGTCACACAGTCACACAGTCACACAGTCACACAGTCACACACAGTCACACACAGTCACACAGTCACACAGTCACACAGTCACACAGTCACACAGTGAACATGCCTCCACCTCGCTGCCTGTCGCCTCCTTAAGCTCCAATAAGTAGGTTCTATGCTGTTAGACCAGCAGGCTTCCTTCAGGCCTCACGCTCACCAGCTCTGACTGGTTCTCCTGCACATTTCAGGACACCAAGTCATGGATCTATATATATATAAAGCTGACAAACAATTAATTATTTACCACCACATAAGACCAGATGTGCATGTGTGTTCTTCTGAAGGGAATTCAAACTCGTGATCCTCTGGATCACATTTAAATGTGCTGGATTGCAGGATTGTGAAGTCTTTAGTTTGAGTTGGTTATCCTGTGTTAAAAGAGAAATCCAGGTTCTCTGCCATCTGAAGCCCAAAGCAGCAGAATTGGATGTGTTTCAGACGTAATGCTTCATGAGACGGCATTACCAGACCTGGAGGGGGTCTCAGGAGGAGCACCCAGAGTGAGGACCAGGACAGATGCTCAGCTCATTTATTGTAAGGCTGTAGAGTCGCGGAGGCTCTGGAGGCCGGCGGGGGGGAAACCTTCCAGTCATGTTGAGATCAGATCCTTCATGGGGGACGTTTAGGTTCAGACTGGACTCATCCAGAGGGGAACCAGCAAGAACAAGTGCAACTAAAACAAATGACATGTCAGGTCGACTTAGTTCAGTCATGATTTCTTCTCCTGGATCTGATTCATAACCTTCGTTCATAACCTTACGTTGTTGCGTTACGTTGTTGCGTTACGTTGTTGCGTTACGTTGTTGCGTTACGTTGTTGCGTTGTAAAGTTATTATGTTGTTGCATTACGTTGTTGCGTTACGTTGTTGCGTTGTAACGTTATTATGTTGTTGCGTTACGTTGTTGCGTTACGTTGTTGCGTTACGTTGTTGCGTTACGTTGTTGCGTTGTAACGTTATTGCGTTGTAACGTTATTATGTTGTTGCATTACGTTGTTGCGTTACGTTGTTGCGTTAACGTTGTTGCGTTACGTTGTTGCGTTACGTTGTTGCGTTAACGTTGTTGCGTTACGTTGTTGCGTTACGTTGTTGCGTTACGTTGTTGCTGAATATCTGAGAACATTGTTTGTTTTCTTAAAGCGTGATACAAGTCTGATTTGAAACAGGTTTTTGTTTCACAAACGATGAACAATGCCAACATTTCTTCTGGCGACTGTTTAAAAGGCGGTGTTACCTGACTTCTGAGTGGTGGAGATGAACCCAGGCTCTTGGGAGCAACTGTAATTATCTCCAGTCTGTGATTTCCCTCCAGAGAAAGAACACAACATGAGGTGACTCGATGACGAACGAGACAAATAACCATGGAGGTGCGTTTCGTGAGCAGGAAGTGATTCGATGGGAATCTTTCCAAGCACGCTTTCTAGGAATGTCTTTTCCTATCTGCCATATGGTTTGAATTCTTCATGCGGACGTCTGCGTTCATTTATTTTAACTGAGGCTGAAGTTCAGTTTACAGATTACAGGTATCTGCTGTCTGAGACCACTGTGGAGGTCCTGGTCCTGGTTCTGACATTCGTATGCTCGCTGCACTTCATGAAGACACAAAAGTCCTGCTGACGTCCTCACAAGGCTTCAGAGGAAAGAATAAAAAGACCTCTCAGAACGCAGCGACACATGGAGATAAATCTTCAGGGTTCGTCCTCTGGGGAGCAGGGATGCTTTGGTTCTGTTGTTTGGAGGGTTGATGTTTCAGCCTGATGTTAAGCTGAAGTATAGCTCACAGAGATCCGTCCTCTGGAGTATGAATGACAACAGAAAGGTCATAAATTCACTGGATGTTCTGGATCACAGTGTTGATGAACAGGGTGAAACGTCCTTAAACTCAACTTTTCTCATTTCTTTTGTTAAAATGCCTTCTAGTTCCACAGATGAAGAGTTGGTTGGGAGGACGAGATCATCTCTTTGACTCCCAGAGTCTTGTTGTCAAAGCTGACATGAAACTCACAACTTGCCAAATTCACTTTTTATCTAAAACCTCAATCTTTCCTGCTTCATGTGTTAAAGCTGCATTCTCTCTCCTGACCACCAGGGGGCGACTCCTCTGGTTGTATAGAAGTCTATGCTTCATGTGTTAAAGCTGCATTCTCTCTACTGACCACCAGGGGGCGACTCCTCTGGTTGTATAGAAGTCTATGTTTCATGTGTTAAAGCTGCATTCTCTCTCCTGACCACCAGGGGGCGACTCCTCTGGTTGTATAGAAGTCTATGCTTCATGTGTTAAAGCTGCATTCTCTCTACTGACCACCAGGGGGCGACTCCTCTGGTTGTATAGAAGTCTATGTTTCATGTGTTAAAGCTGCATTCTCTCTCCTGACCACCAGGGGGCGACTCCTCTGGTTGTATAGAAGTCTATGCTTCATGTGTTAAAGCTGCATTCTCTCTACTGACCACCAGGGGGCGACTCCTCTGGTTGTATAGAAGTCTATGCTTCATGTGTTAAAGCTGCATTCTCTCTCCTGACCACCAGGGGGCGACTCCTCCGGTTGTATAGAAGTCTATGCTTCATGTGTTAAAGCTGCATTCTCTCTCCTGACCACCAGGGGGCGACTCCTCTGGTTGTATAGAAGTCTATGCTTCATGTGTTAAAGCTGCATTCTCTCTACTGACCACCAGGGGGCGACTCCTCTGGTTGTATAGAAGTCTATGCTTCATGTGTTAAAGCTGCATTCTCTCTCCTGACCACCAGGGGGCGACTCCTCTGGTTGTATAGAAGTCTATGCTTCATGTGTTAAAGCTGCATTCTCTCTACTGACCACCAGGGGGCGACTCCTCCATCCTCTCATCAAAACACCCTCCAGTGTCTTTTTTCAACACTTCGTTGATGAAGGGAGGTCTTCTGGACCTCGTCTCCTTCCCTCTCTCTTCGTCTTTGTCCTCTTCGACTCCTCCCTTGCTTTGTTCAGATCGTGTCCTTCGTCATCTTGCAGACTTCTCGCCATCATCAATCTCTTCTCCTTCTTCCCGTATCTTGTAATGGTTGTTTGTCAGTGCTCCAAACAGCTGTTTCCTCATTCCTAATCTCCTCCATCTGTCCTTTTTTCTTCCTCCAACATTTCCTCACCTCCTCTCTTCCCTCGTGTCCTGATTCTAAAGGAGGTTCCCTCTCACTTCCTGCTGCTTCTTCATCTTTGTCTTCGTCATCCTCCATCTTCTGCTTCAGAACTCTTCTTATTAAACATGAGTGCCCTTCATGTTGTGATACCTGGACCTCCATCGGCCATTTTGGATTCTGGTTCTGTTCATCGACTTCTTGCTGAATCCTCGTCGTAATGTTTGAGGGAAGAGAGATCCATCAGGAACCATTATAACCTCTCTGTATGCCTGTCTGTCTGCCTGTCTGTCTGCCTGTCTCTCTCTCCACAGTTCGGTGGCGGTGCTGAGGGACTGTATGAAGAACGAAAGTCTGGTTCCTTTCTTCCAGGAGAGACAGACGACTCTGAACCATTCGTTACCTCTGGAGACGTACCTGCTGAAGCCTGTCCAGAGGATCCTCAAGTACCACCTGCTCCTACAGGTGATACCCAAGTATTACATTGAGTACCTCGAGTACCACCTGCTCCTACAGGTGATACCCAAGTATTACATTGAGTACCTCGAGTACCACCTGCTCCTACAGGTGATACCCAAGTATTACATTGAGTACCTCGAGTACCACCTGCTCCTACAGGTGATACCCAAGTATTACATTGAGTACCTCGAGTACCACCTGCTCCTACAGGTGATACCCAAGTACTACATTGAGTACCTCGAGTACCACCTGCTCCTACAGGTGATACCCAAGTACTACATTGAGTACCTCGAGTACCACCTGCTCCTACAGGTGATACCCAAGTATTACATTGAGTACCTCGAGTACCACCAGCACCTTCAGGTGATACCCAAGTACTACATTGAGTACCTCGAGTACCACCTGCTCCTACAGGTGATACCCAAGTACTACATTGAGTACCTCGAGTACCACCTGCTCCTACAGGTGATACCCAAGTATTACATTGAGTACCTCGAGTACCACCAGCACCTTCAGGTGATACCCAAGTACTACATTGAGTACCTCGAGTACCACCTGCTCCTACAGGTGATACCCAAGTATTACATTGAGTACCTCGAGTACCACCTGCTCCTACAGGTGATACCCAAGTACTACATTGAGTACCTTGAGTACCACCGGCTCCTACAGGTGATACCCAAGTATTACATTGAGTACCTCGAGTACCACCTGCTCCTACAGGTGATACCCAAGTACTACATTGAGTACCTTGAGTACCACCGGCTCCTACAGGTGATACCCAAGTACTACATTCAGTACCCCACCTCTGAGAGCAGGGGGCGGGGCCAGTACTGGGATTTTCCCACAATCCTCAGCTGCTGCTGCTTCAGTTGCTGTTTTCTTATTAAATAATTTTCTCTTTTTCTCTTTTGTTCTCAGGAACTCTCAAAGCACTTTGACAAGAGCGACCCCAAGTATGAGGTCATCGAGGACGCCATCATCACCATGACGGCGGTGGCGTGGTACATCAACGACATGAAGAGGAAGCAGGAGCACGCCGAGCGGCTGCAGGTGAGCCAGGACACCTGGAGCTGGTTTAGAATATAAACCTGAAGCTCAATGAAACTCTAAGCCTTAACTTCAATTAAACCCTAAACCTGAACCCCAATGAATCTCTAAACCTGAACCTCAATGAAACCCTGAACCTGAACATCAATGAAACCCTGAACCTCAATGAAACCCTGAACCTAGCCCTCAATGAAACCCTGGACCTCAATGACACCCTGAATCTGAACCTCAATGAAACCCTGAACCTCAATGAAACCCTGAACCTGAACATCAATGAAACCCTAAACCTGAACATCAATGAAACCCTAAACCTGAACATCAATGAAACCCTAAACCTGAACATCAATGAAACCCTAAACATGAACCTCAATGAAACCCTGAACCTGAACATCAATGAAACTCTAAACCTGAACATCAATGAAACCCTGAAGCTGAACCTCAATGAAACTCTAAACCTCAATAAAACCCTGAACCTGAACCTCAATTAATCTCTAAACCTGAACCTCAATGAAACCCTGAACCTGAACATCAATGAA